>NC_041385.1:81843079-81867541 GCF_002162155.2 Triticum dicoccoides
TTCCTTCTTCCCCAGTTCGCCTAGTTTTACCTGCTTTGTCAGACGACCATTTGTTGCATATTATGTCGGATATTGGGGTGGTTGATAACCCGGGGTTGGGCTCTTCCTCTCAACTTCTTTCTATCATTCGGGCAAATGAGGCAGCCCAGGCTGCCATTGCTAAGGCTATGGATGCCGCGAAGTGTGCTGGTCCTGTTGGGGTTCAGGGCCAGCCCGGGGTGGCAGATGCAACTACTGGTTGTGGCCAGGCGTCTGCCCCCCCCAGTTCCTGTTAAATCTGGCCGTTCCAAATGGCCTAAGGCTTATGTGGCCCCGTGCAGATCGAGTCTCCGTATCAAAAACCTTTCTTTTAGATGAGAGCCCTTTTCTGGAATGTTCGTGCTTTCGGTGCTAGGGGGCGTCGGGACCAGATCCATCACTTGGTGTGTGGGGAGCACATTGATATTTTAGGTTTGGTCGAAACTTTCAAGGAATCCTTTTCTCCCTCTGAACTGTCTGCGGTCGCTGGGATGGGTAGATTTGACTGGCACTTTCTTCCTGCCTTGGGTCATTCTGGAGGTATCCTGATTGGCTCCAAGTGGGACATCTTTGACTTCATTGCTTTTGATCATGGCATCTTTTGGGCAAGCTACGTAGTTCATCATCGCCAACTAAATATGATGTGGGAATTCATGGTGGTTTACGGGCCCGCGGACCATTCGCTTGCTCCTCTTTTTTTGGATGAAATCTTGATCAAGATTGAGGCATGCAATATCCCTCTTCTTATTGGGGGAGACTTTAACCTGATTCGCTCTCCGGCCGACAAGAACAATACTAATTTCTCGTGGCCTCTCGCCAATGCCTTTAACGATTTCATTAGCAGTTGCGCCCTTCGTGAGCTTCCTACGGTGGGGGCTCGTTTCACCTGGTCTAATCATCAAGCCTCCCCTGTCCGGTCGGTGCTGGACAGGGTTTTTGTGCCTGATCGATGGGATACGCTATTTCCCCGTGCATTGCTCAAGGCCAGGCCTGCGGTAGGGTCTGACCATGTCCCCCTTGTCCTTGACACGGGTATCTTGGCTATCGCCACGACCTCCCGCTTCCAGTTTGATGCCTCTTGGCTTATGGTAGAGGGCTTTTATGATATGCTTGGTTCTAGGATCTCTAGTTTCTTTCTTCTCCTGTACGCTCCTTTGGTCCTCTTGATGATTGGCGTAAACTTTCTTACGAGCTTCGCAAATTCCTTAAGGGGTGGTCTAGAAACAGGGCGACTGGGGCCCGTAAAGAAAAAGACTCCTTAGAATATCAAATCCAGGATCTTGATCTTATTGCCGACTCTTGTGCCTCCTCCTCTCAATGGGCCACCCGTTACGTCCTGGAAGATGCCTTGTTGGTGCTTCACCACCAGTCGGAAATTTACTAGCGCCAACGTGGGGCCCTTAATTGGACCTTGAAGGGGGATGCGATGACGGCTTACTTCTTTGCGATTGCCAATGGTAGGCGCCGCAGATGCTTCATTGACTCCCTGGTTATTGATGGCGTTAGAACCTCGGACCAACCCACCATTATGGCACACATTGTTGGATTCTATTCTAATCTCTTTAGCTCTAAGCCTGATCCTGGGGTTGGTCTCTATCCTGGATTCTGGGACTCTGGTTCTAGGATCTCTCCAGAAGAAAACTTGGGTCTTATGGTTCCCCTATCTGACGAGGAGATCTGGCAGGTGATTAGCTCGGCTAACACGAATGCGGCTTCCAGTCCTGATGGTTTCTCTATCCCTTTCTTTAGAAAATCTTGGCCGCAGTTGCGGGATCTTATTTGTAAAGTTATTCAAGGTTTCTGGTTGGGTACGGTGGATGCCTCTCGCCTTAATTATGCGGTCATTACCTTAATTCCTAAAGTCAAGGGCGCGGATTTGATTTCGCAATTTAGGCCGATTGCCCTTATTAATAATTTCGCCAAGTTTCCGGCCAAAGGATTGGCTACGCGCCTATCTCCCATTGCCCATCGTACCATCAGCCCTTTTCAGTCGGCTGTTATTAAAGGTCGCTTCATTCTTGATGGGGTTATGTGCTTACATGAGATCGTTCATGAGCTTAAGATTCGCAAGACGAAAGCAGTCATTCTTAAACTTGATTTTGAGAAGGCTTACGATTCGGTTAGCTGGCCTTTTTTGCGTAGAGTGTTGTTGGCCAAAGGCTTCGATGGTCCACCTGTTCATAGAATTATGCAGTTGGTATCGGGGGGCCACACTGCTATTAATGTTCATGGCCAGGTCAGTAAGTTCTTTGCCAATGGTAGGGGTCTGCGGCAGGGCGACCCCGCCTCGCCTATCTTGTTCAATTTCGTGGCTGATGCTTTATCTCGCTTGCTATCTAGGGCAGCTACCTCCGGGCATATATCCCCTATTAGCAATCATCTTATCCCCCCTGGTTTGACCCATCTTCAATACGCGGACGACACTATTATCATGGTCGAGCTAAATGAAGCCTGCCTAGCACACCTAAAGTTTATTCTTCTCTGCTTCGAGGCTATGTCGGGACTTAAGATTAAATTTGCCAAAAGTGAAGTGGTTGTTACTGGGGTGGATGATTCGGAAGCCATTCGAGTGGCTCACCTTCTCAACTGTAAGCTGGGATCCTTTCCGTTCAAATACTTAGGTCTTCCGATCTCCCCGGATGTGCTTCATGCTAAGGATTTTGCCCTTGTGGTTACTAAGGTGGGTAACAGGGTCCTACCCTGGCGGGGCAGATATAATTCGAATGCGGGTAAAGTAGCTCTTATTAACGCCTGTCTCTCCTCCCTCCCTATGTTCCTGATGGGCTTCTACCTCTTGTCGGCTGGGATTCATGTTGGGTTTGATAAACATCGTGGTGCATTTTACTGGAATGCGGCAGACAATCGCCGCAAATATCGCTTTGTGAAATGGAAGCTTATGTGCAGGCCCAAAAACCTTGGGGGGTTGGGGATCCTTAATACGTCCATCATGAACCAATGCTTATTGATTAAGTCATGGTGGAAGATTATGAGTGCGGAGGACCAGCCCCTGTGGCTGGACATCCTGAAAGCTAAATATTTCCCGTCCTCTAGCCCGATGTTTGCCATGTCGCATGGTGGCTCGCAGTTCTGGAAGGCGTTGGTCAAATTTAGGCCGATTTTTCAATCCTTCGTTAAGTTTGTCGTTGGGGACGGCTCCTCGATTAGGTTTTGGTTAGACTGGTGGTGTGGAGATTCACCCCTCTCGGTGACCTTCCCTACTCTTTTTTCTTATTGTTCAGATCCTGCCATTTCTATTGCTATGTTAGCTTCCCAGGGGTGGAACCTGATCTTTCGGCGTTCCTTGTCGCCTGAAGAGTTCGAAGATTGGCAGCGTCTTACTGCCCTCTTCCCTTCGCTCTCGAAGGCTAGGGACTCGGTGATCTAGCCGCTGTCTTCCTCTGGTCGGTTCTCGGTTAAATCTCTTTACTCCAAGCTCGTTGGGGGCACGCCCACTAATCGTTTCTCCCAGGTCTGGAAGGCTCGCCTTCCCCCTAAGATTAAAATCTTCTTATGGCAAGCCTTCTGGCATCGGTTGCCTTTGGCTGATCAAATTCGTTAGAGAAATGGCCCGGGCTCCCAGTTCTGTGCTCTTTGCGGTGTTGTTGAGGACACCGAACATATCTTTTTTCACTGTCCTGGCTAAGCTCATTTGGAGTTGCGTTCGGGATTGGTTAAATGTCTCTTGGGCCCCTGCCTCCTTTGCTGAGTTGCGGGCTTTGGCCCATGACTTATCGGGCGTATCTCGACAAATCTTTTGGGTGGGCTTGGGAGCGCTGTGTTGGTCCCTTTGAACGACTAGGAACAAATTTACTATTGAGCACGTGTTTCCTGCTAAACCTACTGACTGCTTATTTCAATCATGTGCTCTCCTGCAGCAGTGGAAATCATTGACTAAGGACTCATACAATCGAAGCACCATGAGAAAATAAGAATATCAAAACATGAATAATATGCAGTGGAAACACAAGAAATGAAATAAGCATGGATTACACGAAGCAACAATTTTTTTCTATTAGAATATATGATGTACTGGAAGCATAGAAAACCGGGATGAAAGAAAAGCATTGCTAAAGTAACATATATGAAACGTTAAAGTAGGAACCATAGCTTACATGGACCAGCTATTTCATTGATCAAAACATATGTGATAGGCAATGGAAGCATATACTACTGATACGAAGAGAAAAAATCAATACCATATGAAACATATGCGACACAAAAGTACAGAACATGGCTTACAAGAAGCAACGAATTGGTCTGTGACAACATACACTGATTTGTATTTTGATCAAAACAGTGTTGAAAAGAAGAACAATAGAAACAAAAAATATATAAATATAATAGAAACAAGGACCATGGAAGGAAATTACCTACGCCAAAGAAACATATATACATAGTACATGGCATGCCATATTACAGTAGTGATAACAATGACAACTTTTTTTGAAGAAGCAAAAAGTATGGAAGCATTCTTCATAGACCAAAGAAGCAGCTGAAGTATTATTTGGAAGCCCGATCAGTATGAATCATGAAGATGTGCTATCCCAATATAACTCATCTTACTTTGAAGCATAGAGAATTGAACATGGAAATTAATTAAGATAGCCGCCAACATGAGGATGCATGTTTGTGTCACACCTACATACAAAATTCACCTGAAAACTGGTTGAATGAAGCAAGCTTTGTAGGCCGAAGAAGCATATGTAGTATTATTTTTGGAAGGTCCATTAGTACGAAGAAACGAGTGATATCTCAACATAAGTCATCCTATAGGAAGCATATTTGTGTGATGTTCATGCCAAATTGATAGATATTCATTGAAGATTAGGTGATCCACTACACGAAGCACATAACCAAATCAGATCCAATAAAAGGGAATAACCCGGGATATGCACACGGAGATATGAAAACAATACTCATAACATGAAAAATGTTAGAAATCAACAAGCACTGTATCAACATGAGAGACGACTCAAACACCCCCCGATGCATATATTTGGTATGGTCATGCTTCCATTTTTCTAGACATATGAAGCTGGGAATTTATGCAAATGGTGCATTATTAGTGTTGGGTGGAAGCATGAAATTTTGAATGAAACCAAAAAATTTGCCGCCAACTGCGGATGCATATATTTGGAAGCTCTTCATGCAGGAAGTATGGAAGCAATCTTTTCTTAGCATTTATCACCATCATTTGAAGCATTAAATATTGACACTAAGGAATAGCCACGATTGTCTCCCTACATAGCAATGGGTTATCGAATTGTCTACAAAGCATGACCTACGAAAAGTTTGATGATAAATGACAAACACAAACCAGAACAATACTAGGCAGCCACTGAACATACAAACCAATGAGTATTGCTGTTGGATGAAATACAAATAAACCTGCACTACAAAAGTTACGAAGGAAATAACCAAATTAGGGACGGTAGATGCGGCCGATGGCGAACCTAATTTGACCTGGCGAAGCACGAACCGTAGATGAAAATGGGGGGGCTCGATCCCTAATGCCAAGATGGCGCACCAGTGTTGTCGCCCTGGGGGTCGCATCGGTGGATAAGGCGATGTGGTTTGGAGAAGCAGGGGCGCAGCTAGCTGATGGGGTGGCTGTGCTGCTCGACGGGGATGAGAGCAGGAGGCAGCTGCTTGCAAGGTGGGGAGGAGAAGGAGATCTGGGCGAGGCGGCTCCGGGTGGTGCGTGCGAGCTGGAGGAGCTCAGGCCGGTGCGGCTGCATTTGCAATTAGGAGAGATTAGCGGAGTTTTTAGGAAGATGTTAGGGGAATGTTACACACCGGCTGCGGGTGATTACTTCCCTGCCGATTATTTTTCATAAGAAGCACAATTTGGTAGCCATCAAATTTCAGTTGCATCGACGGACTTTTTTTTTAAATAATACACTTTTTTATTAATTTGCACAAATATTATGCTGGATATATAATTTTCAAAAATAATACACCGTCGGCCCACAGCAGGCCGACTGAGGTCCTATCTGGCCGATTGGCCTGTCGGCCATCAGTTCAGCTCCTATCGGCCAGCTGTGGGCCAAGTGGCTCCAGTCAGCCATCTATAGGCCGATTAGGATCTATCGGCCAGCTGTGGGCCGACTGGTGCATGCCCACCATTTTTGCCCCGTACGATCCCCGTTTATGTCACGGGCCGCAACCTCCCCGCCAAATTTTTCCGCTTTGCTCGTTCCCGCCATATTTTCCCGCTTTGCTCGTTCCCGCCATATTTCCCCGCTTTGCTTGTTCCCGCCAAATTTTCCCGCTTTGCTCGTTCTCGCTCTATAATTCCCGCCATATTTTCCCGCTTAATTCCCGTAATATTTTCCTGCTCTGTAGTTCCCACCACTATTTCCCGCCAGTATTTCCCGCCATATGTTCCCGCTATCGAGTTCCCGCCTTCCTTTGTGTTCTCAACCTATAAAACCCCCTCGGCACTAATGTTGGTAAGCATTCTAGCGTAGTCTCGTAGTCTC
Organism: Triticum dicoccoides; assembly: GCF_002162155.2. Lineage (NCBI taxonomy): Eukaryota > Viridiplantae > Streptophyta > Magnoliopsida > Poales > Poaceae > Triticum > Triticum dicoccoides. Next base: position 81,849,580 of record NC_041385.1, read on the forward strand.
GCCAAGATGTCCGGATATCCTTTTGATCGTAGTTTCCACAGTCGTATGTCTAAATGTCTGTTGCATTTAGCCGCTGATTTCAGGGTTGACAACATATTAGTTCCCTGGGAAGAACTCATCAGTAGTGAAACCCTGCTGAATGAGCTGGCTCACGCATTAAGTCGGTCCGGGTGGCCTTCCAGGACCTTTGAGGAGATACAGAAAGAACTTTCGAGGTTGCATGGAAGATACCTACAGCGTGGAAGGTACCTACATTTCGGAGCAAAACATACCTATTTATGGAGTGCCGACAGCGAGGATGAAGATGATATCTTCATGCCACCGCTTCCAGGTTCTGCATCGTCAAAGGACAAGAGTTCTTCATCATCGAAGGGAAAGAATTCTGCATCTTCGAAGGGCAATAGTTCTGCATCGTCGAAGGACAAGAGTTCCTCATCGTCGAAGGGCAAGAGTTCTTCATCGTCGAAGGGCAAGAGTTCTGCATCGATGGAGGATGACGATGATGACTTCATGTAGTTTTTATGTTGTATGTTGTAAGTTAAGTCGTATGTACCGTTTAATTTAGATGTACTTCTATGTTGTTGTTTGTACTGTCTTGTTGTACGAGCATTATGTTCTATCTAAATACGACGTCTGGCCTGGCGGGGAGGCGGATCTACAGGCCGCGTCCATCCTAACCTATTGGGTGGCCTAATAATATGAGGAGGAATCTTAGACTCTTCCTGGTCATGTTGTGTACGTATCCTGTGTGGGGCCTGGTGGAGGAGTCGAAAACATGTCCATCCAGTGGGTGTGCTGCGACATCTGAGCCTGTATGTTCTCCTCGGGATATTGATCACTCCCCCACGTATCATGTGATGCATGCTGACATAGACACATGATAGCCATAGGCTCCTGCACGACGGAACTTTATGTCATGAAGAATGATGTCGCCTCAACTAATATTGAAAACAATAAATATGAAGACACACACCTGCTGGCTGTCCTGGCTGTGACGGTTGCTCTGGCTCAAAAACAAAGCTCGACGAGGGACCGTGGTGCTGTGGCGGTGGAGAAAACACGAAGCTCGACATGGGACCATAGTGTTGTGGGTGCTGCCATGTTGAACTGCCAGGTTGTTCAGGAGGGGGTGGCCTGGTCATCGGCTGATGTGCTAGACGTGGACGTGGTTGATGTCAGTGCATGGAGGGACGCGGCTGCCATTGCTGGTGTTGAACAATATCGCTTCTCCGGGTGCACGTGATAGCCTCGTAGACAGCCCATATTTTGTTCTGCATTCGTTCCAAGAAGGGTTGTAGCACAGGACAGTGGTGAAGAAGAGGTCCTGATGACAGTGATCATCCAAAGGTGGTCACGTCGTCGTAGAGTTTGTTTGTCAAGGTAGCCTGCAAATTTTCATGACGATTATTAAGTATGCACGCCAAAGTATGTGACAACATTACTTAAAGAAAATATATCTTACCACGTACTCCTAGAGCCCGAAGTATCATAGCTCGGGTACGTATCCGACGGAGTAGGATCAGGTATCTCCTCTGGGTGAGAGTGCTCAACGATGTGTAATAGTGTTCTGGTCATGTAGCGCCGCAAATAGAGATTGAATTCATTGAGTTTAAAATTGTGATTCTCGTGCCATAGATGTGTGTTTGTTGGCTCCCATTCTATAACATACAACTCTAGTCTAACTAGCCACTCAGCAGTTGTCCTAGTCATGCCCTTGTCGTCCTAAAATTGTGGTGTGTGTTCAGCAATTATGAAAGATAATTATGGTGTCATGCCCTTCGAATTGAGCACTATGAAAGATAATGCAACATTGAAAAACTGGCTAATATCTGTGGATGTGTGATGGCACCGGGTTCTCTGTAGGGGGAGGTAGCTCCAACTGCAGAAGACCAAATTGCCTCATAACCCTCTGTTGTGCCATCTCCTCGACGAAGATATCAAAGATGATCTTCGATTTCATCATCCAGTAATCTCGGTCCCTTGTGCATAGCAAAGACATACCACCAGGGTATCTCGCATTTATGGCTACTTCCGTGTAGGGCTGCCAGATGACCCCAGTGTACGTATCGAACTGCTCGCTCAGTGCCGTGTATGCCTTTCTGGTCTGGTCACTAGCAAAGTGTCTCTGCAGAAAACAAATGTTAGTAGCCGCTAGCATTGAACTATCTCTGGTGCACACAAAAGTTGCATTAAACTATAACACGATAAATACCTCGCGACATGTCCAACACAGACCAAAAGTAGGCATGTCGATGCCATCAGCATCAAACATGGCGTCTATAGGCTGATTAACACGTACATCTGGTCGCCCTATAGAGAACCTCTTCCACGACCACAGCTGTAGGAATAGAGGGCATCCAAGAAGGGCTGGCTTTCTCGATGTAAGTTGGCAATCATTGCACATACCTTGGTATGTAGCCGCTAAGACCGCCGAACTCCAACTCCTCTGTCTGATCTAATCCGCCGTTTGAGCACTAGCTATCTAGAGTGCCATAGGGATGTAGAGCGCGCTAATAGTGCTGACATGGTTCTCTGTGAACATCACCTTGCCGAAAAGACACATTAATTAAGTAGGCCTCCAGGCTCCGAGTGATCTGTTCCGCACTCAATGGCGCCTGAAACTTCTGGATCTGCATTAAGCAAAGAGAAAGTTTTAGTAAGCCGCGGGTATTTTCTATAAAACCATATGCATGATAAATTGAAGATAAGAGGTAGGGAAAATAACCTGGAAATTGAGCAACCAATCATACTTACGTCCATGATGCTCCCATACCGGATCCGGAGCATCCGGAAAAACACCATGAAAACGTTGTGTAAGACCTTGCTCCCAACCAGCCGGTGCATCCAACGGTCCTATGGCATGACCTGCAAACGATAGTCCCAGCAAAAGTGACACATCCTCGAGAGTAGGAGCCATGCATCTCTCCCCACCGAAAGTGAAACGTGTGGGTCTCTGGCCTCCAACGGTCCACTAAGCAGCTCAACAAGGAGGAGTCGATGGCGAGGCATTTGCAGCCCGGGATAGACTCAACCAGACGCACGAAAGGTAATAGGCCGGCCCATTTCAACCTTCATCACAGAACATTTTAGTTAGTGTCTCCCATTAATATGCATGTCAGTGTGCAAATTAATAAAGCACGTACCACTGAACCCATCCTGGGTGTATCATCCAGTTCTCCTTAGGAGTGTGAGTGACCAGAGGCTCAAGCTTGCGCTCATACCATATTGCAGCACGATGACCCCTATCAATGTCCCCATTCAGTAACCACATTCCCGACACTCCTGCACAGAAAAATTCAGAACATAGTGCCACACTTAATAAAAATTCAGAACATAGTGCCACACTTAAAAAATTTTAGAACATAGTGCTACACTTAATACAAATTCAGAACATATTGCCACACTTAATACAAATTCAGAACATAGTTCCACACTTAATACAAATTCAGAATATAGTGCCACACTTAATACAAATTCAGAACATAGTGCCACACCTAATACAAATTCAGAACATAGTGCCGCACTTAATATAAATTCAGAACATACTACTCCTAGCTTATCTTCTTCCTCTCCCTCTTACTCCTCTACCTCCTCTTCGTCTCCGGTTGCCTCGTCCATGCCCAGTGACGAAATGGGACAATTAGTGTCCCTATGGCCAAATTCATTACATAGAATGCATTGCCTAGTCGGACCTCCTGCTTCAGATTCATCCATATCATTTCGGATTCGCCGACACTGTCATCTGCCTCTACTTGTACGCATATGCTCTGGGTTTCGAATGTAACGCCTTTCAGCGGGGTTGACGCTGTTGAAGTTACCCATTGATCGAAAACCCATCAACTCACCTGTCCAGGTATTGAGGATAGACTCTTTCAGAAAAAATGGAGACACAAACGATATTGTATCCATTCCAAGTTGTCCGCAAGCAGCAAGTACATGTGAGCAAGGTAGGTGAAGCAATTTTGGTTTGTTGCATGTGCACTCACACGTTGGCCAGGCTTCATTACCAATTCTCACCTCATGCGTCCTCAACTCATTTGCACATCCGAATTTGTTGTTGGCTAAGCGTACCTCAAACCTTCTTTCTTGATTACCGATGGCGACTACAGTGTGTGACCTAGCTTTTTGCATCTTGTTGTCCATGTACTTCGTGACTCTTTCACAGTAACGTGTATTTGGGTTGTTCAAGATATGTTGCTCTGCTTTTTGGCGTCTATCTCTGAAATACTTCACGGTGCCATAGAAAATACCCTCAACAATGGATGTAAGTGGAAATGCCCGGTTTCCTCTAAGGACAAAGTTGTATGTTTCCGCGAGGTTCGTTGTCATGACACCGCACCTTGCTCCAAATGTGTCATGTAGCAAAGACCACCTCTCCAAAGGCTCATGCTCTATCCACTGCTCGAAAGTTTTAATCGACCTCCCGAGCCTTCTCCTAGTACCAGGTGGGTCAAAGCCTGGAAGGTCACATAGCCCAACATGCTCCTCCTCCATGGCCGATGTTCCTGTTGCCAACTGTGCAGCTACTGCTTCAACATGTGCCCTCATCGCTGCATCTATTGCAGCTTTCCTGTCCCTCATGTGTCTCTGTGTGCACACATTAAGTCTGTCACATACCAAATTGTACTTCCATAACTGGTTCTGCTTGCAGAGTTTTTTGAAAAGATTCATCAGGTTCTTATTTCTAAACTGTGAGAAGAAATTAGCCCCCAGATGGCGCATACACCAATGGCTCTGCAAGTCCCGCCATGGAGTTTGTTCCTCAGGGCCTGGGTTTGTCAGTGTCCTTATCGCACTGAGTATACCTGCGTGCCTGTCATGAAGGATGCACACATTGGGCTTCTCCTTCATAACTGATATTTTCAACTGCCTGAAGAACCATGTCCAACTTTCAATGTTCTCACTCTCCACAAAAGCAAATACGAGTGGGACAATTTGATTTTGGCCGTCTTGACCTATGGCTGTTAGGATCTGACCCTTGTACTTGCTAGCGAGAAAAGTACCATCAACACATATCATCGGTCGGCAATGCCTGAAAGCTTCGATGCATACACCGAAAGAGAAGAAGAGACGATGCAGCACCCTCACAGTTGGGAACTCTGGCATGAACAGGTCTTGGATATCGATATAGGTACCTGGATTCCACTGCTGCAGGGTGTGGAGGAGCTGGACAACAGAGTCATATGCATCAAAATAAGAACCAAATCTCCTCTCAAGCGCCGCATGCTTAGCCCTCCAAGCCTTGCCATAAGAAATTCGGTACTTGAACCTGGCGAAGACTTTTGTCTGGACTGCCTTCACTTCCATAGCTTTGCCCTGCACTATCTCATCGTAAAACAACTAAGCAATAAGCGTCGATGAAAGGTTGGCATGATCTTGAGGGATGCAGGGAATAAGACAAGTGTGATTAACTAAGTCACTGATCATCCAACTTGTGCCATACTTAGGGAGATAGCCGTGCACCCTGGCAGGACAATCTGCATTCCTGCATACCATTGTCAGGTATTTCTGACTTGACACCTGAGCAGTGAAAACCCTTTGCGTGGACATTGCCCAGTTTGTTATTGTATCCTTCAGAGCTTGCTTGTTGGGATACATAGCACCCGTTGCAATATTATTCTGGTGATATTGCCAGGCAGAATCATGTCCATCGTTCACGATCATAGCAGATGAGAAGTCATGATTCCACGATGCAGGATTCAGGACCTCCTCTGCATTTTCTTCTTCATACGACTTGTCTGAATCATAGGCATGACCCCTATCAACATCGGTGTCTTCTTCTTCCATCTGGTCCTGCATGTGCCCATCTACCTCGTCAGCGTCCACCTCACCATTGTATTCACCATTGGCATTTCCCCCTTCTACCTGACTATTCTGCCCTGGTTCATAACCATCAGCATTTCCTCCTTCTACCTGACTGCTCTGTCCTTGTTCGTAACCATCATCTCCAGCATTTGACATAGATAACTGCCTCCCCACACTGCTCTGCCCAGGATCGTAGCCACCCTTGCCTTCATGTGCAGTGACGTCCTTCACGACGGGAAGCACTAAGGCAACAGGATTGCATCCCCTTCGTTCACAACCTTGTAACCACCGCACCCAATCGGAGTCTCGCTCTATTGGCCTCAAATAAAAGTAAATTATTGTACTTGACCATGTCCACAATCCATGAACACCGACGGTGTGTGTTTCAGTATCAAGACCTAAACTTGCCGCAATCCATTCTTTCAACTGACTAACAGACCATGTTTGAGGTGCGCTCATTGGCACCTCTATGTGAGTAAATTCACTCAGATCAGCTCCCATCTCAGTTGTTTGGACAGTACCATGACCGTAGTAAAATATGAACTTCACTACATCAGACTTCTCGGCTCACCTAGTTATTTTCAACAATGATATACAAGTATTAAGCAACAACTTAAAATATGCGCACTAACAAATATTACACATGTCTATATATTAGCTAGCTATATATTACGGAATATTAACGGAGCAACTAATACTACCGGAGAAACTACAAATTTTTACACAACTAATTAGTTAACATCTAAATATATTTACGTATACTACCGGAGCAACTAACAATTATCACACAACTAATTTATTTCACATCGAAACATATTAACAAATACTACCGGAGCACCTACGAAAAATAAAATATTGGTTGAAATATACCCTTGAAGCGTGCGTGCGAACGACGAACGACGACCTTCAATCACCGGAATCGAAGCAGTAAACTCCACCAAACTGCCGGAGCTTCACCTCCACCACCTCCACCACACTGCCCCAACTTCACCACCACCTCCTCCACCTCCACCACCGCAACAACCTCCACCAATGAGCTGGAAAAAAACTCCACCTAAATGCTCACCACGACCACCATGAGCTACCCCATCAGTAGATCGAGGTCTCTTTTGGTTGTCCTAACTAAGTAGAATCCATTCACGGTGCCAAATCCGCGGAAAAACGGTTCATTTGGTGTAGAAATTGGGGTCATTTTCTAGTATAGGGAGGAGAAAGAAAGAACAGAAGAAGAACATAGAAGAGAAGCACTGGCGCGTGGAAGAAGAGGAAAAGGGAGCCGGGCCAGCCGCGCACGACATGGGCCACACCCTGTCGGCCAGCAGCTGACCGATCGGTCAGCAACAAGCCGACTGGGGCGCCCCGTGACCAGCCTGCGCCGACAGCCACCTCTCTCCTCCTCGCGACGTGGCCTGGCTAATGCGCGGCCGACACGTGGTAGGCGGGCCAGCTGTCGGCTTGCTACTGGCCAACTACATCCAGCCGGCCTGAAGTGGGCTGACTAGGCCCAGTCGGCCAGCAGCGGGCCGATGGTGTATTATTTTTAAAAATTATATATCATGCATAATATTTATGAAAATTAATAAAAATAATGTATTATTTAAAAAAATAGCCATCAACGGCGTTGGTCTAGTCTGACGTCGGGCTTCTTTCATACTACAGATAAGAAGTGTTTCCCTAACAAATATCATGCACTGCCAATTTAACACGTAGATGATATGACACTGTAATTAAAGAATAAAGAGAAGATAGCAGTATCATAGATCACCAAACAAGGAATTGGTAAATAGATCTTGTACATAACTTTACATTACAAATGGATAAATAAGATGATACTATGATATGCACTATACAACAGGATGATAGTAACTAAAATAATACCATGCGGTATGATACTATCCGGTGTGGGATGCCTACAACTTATTTATTATACTATACTACTAATGAACATCAGTGAGCTTTGCAGTCATCAATCTCCTTATGGATCGGCACATTATATGGTGACGCCACCAAGAGTAGATGGTTGCTTCTCTTTGCCGTCAAGCCTACAACGGTGTCCATGTCCAGCTCATCCGGCCGCATTCCGGCAGGGAGGCTCCAGTCGAAGTAGTATAGAAGTCGTGCCACGACGAGTTCTACCAAGGCCAATGCAAAGATGTTCCCAGGACACATCCTCCTTCCACTTCCAAATGGCAGGTACTCTAGCTGTGTACCTTTGTAGTCCGCCGCGTTGTCCTCGAACCTCTCTGGCCTGAACTCCTCTGCATCCTGCCAGTACTCGGGGCTCCTCGCCATCGCCCATGCATTGACGAAGACGCGAGTGCCCTCCTCGACCTTGAGCCCGCGGACGTCGCAGGTCTCCCTGCAGACACGGGGGAGCAAGAGCGGAACCACCGGGTGAAGCCTCATGGCCTCCTTGACTACCATCTTTGTGTAGCATAGCTCTTCCATGTGAGCCTCATGGTCTTCTGGGTTCTTGTGGTTGAATGCACACTGCACCTCCTTCTGCGCCTTGGCCATTGCGCTTGGGTTCCTTATGAGCTCCGACATGACCCACTCGGTGGTTGATGCAGTCGTCTCCGTCCCTCCAGCGAACATATCCTAATTAGTCGGTCACAAAGCATAGTTTTCACTTTCAATGAGATGTCTATGAAATTGATTGAAGTTCCATAATTTTGTTGACACAGAAATGTTTACATTTCCGTCAAAATCATTCGGCAATTTCAGAACTACATGAACATTCAAAAAATTTCTCAAATCTTCCAAATATCTAGTTGAATATTTTAAGTGAATGATTCAGCCCTTTGGCTGAAATGCAAATCGAGTCACTGGTATTGATTGAATTTATTTTGGTGCTTGTTGAAATATTTCCGAAAAGTGAACTTTAGTGATTTTGTTGCAAATATTTCTGAAAGTGGAAGTGAAAACCATGTCACGGAGTTGACATGCACAAAGATGAAAATCCCGTTTCATATACTCACCGCTATGACTGCCTTGATGTTTGTGGTGCCCATGGGGACCTCGAGCTGCCCCTCATCCCTGATCCGAAGCAAGACTCTCAAAAGGTCCTCCTCGTCTCCCTTCTTGTTCTGCTCTCGCCGCGCCTCGCACTCCGCGATGATCTTGTCAAGGACCGTGTCGAGCTGCCGGCGCGCTCGCGAGAGCCGGCGCTTCATCCCACTGACGACATCGACGAACGACAGAGACGGGAAGAGGTCCCCGACGCAGAGGCCCCCGCTGCTCCTCAGAATCACCTCGATCGCCGAAAGGAACTGCGCCTGCAGCTCCCCGGCGCACCCCTCGCCGAACGCCACCTTCGCCGTGATCGTGTTCGTGCACGACATCACCAGGCTTCCGAGATTAACCGCCTCGCCACCTCGGCCGGCAGAGCGGATCGTGTCTGACGAGGCGCAGGATCTCGCCACCCCTGACGGGCGCGAACTGCCGGACCTTGCGCGCGCTGAGGAGCTCCGTCGTGCAGAGCCTGCGCATGGTCCGCCAGTACGCGCCGTAGGGCGCGAAGGCGACGTCCAGGTTCCCGTACAGGCAGATCTCCGAGGCCAGGATGCTGGGGCGCGACGCGAAGCTGAGGTCCTTGTCCCGGAGGACCTCCTGCGCAGCCGCCGGCGAGGAGATGACGACGGCGTCCACCTGGCCCAGCCTCAGGTACATCACCGGGCCGTGCTTGTTGGCCAGGTCACGGAGAGCGACGTGCGGCAGTGGCGTGAGGAGGTGGTGTAGGCTTCCGATGAACGGGAGGCTCCATGGACCAGGAGGCCTTGCTGCGGCTTTGGATTTACGGCCAACTAAGGACAAAAGGATCGCTAGTGAAACGAGTGAGAGGAACAGGAGGGCGGCTGCCGTTAGCTCCATCAGTGTGGAATTACTTATTTCACAAAGCTCGTTGTTTTACTTGAGAAGAAGAGCGAGGGACCATCTTATAAGCCTTGTGATGAAGGCTCCAGTGGCGGTAGGATCCAGTTTAGACAATGCCTATTAGATTGTTCTAACTTCTAATATAAGTCGCGAACTGAGCCTAGCTCGGGTGATTAGGTTCTTTGTGGTGTTCTCATTTTTCTGGATTTGTTTTAGTCTTTCCGGCAATGTTCGTTGAGTGTACGAGCGTCTGCGTCAGTACTATATTTTTTTTTAAGAAAACTTCTAATATTAGTCACCTGTTTGGATTCTGCTTGATTTGTTCGTTATGAGTACTCTGTATTTCCTCTGCGATCAAAATACAATGCCTGTTAGGTTGTTCTAACTTCTAATATAAGTCAGAATTTACAAAATTTAATCAGGTTTATGGAAAATAATATGAATAGACAAAAGTTTATTTTAGTCCCTCAACTAATTGACAAGTGCAGCTTTTGTCCCTCAACTTCAAAATTAGACAACTTGCACTCTGATTTTTCCAGACCGTATGCTTTTATTATGTCTCTATCCTAAATGGAAGTGATTTCGTTGATGACGTGGAATGGGTTTTGACCCCGCGGTCCAAGTTTAGGTGGAAGGGTTAGTGACGGCAAGAACTGTGGTGACTGGAGGTGGTCCTTGGTGGCGTAACTTCCTCCCGCAAGAAAAAAAGAATGGGTTAAAATTGAGAGGGAGCAAAACCCCCTACTAATGAGTGATGGGTTGTTTTTCGAGAGTTGAAAGCTTTTCTGGAGTTTACAGTGTTTGGTTTACTCCCACGGGTTGTGGGAGAAGACACAACACGACTTATAAGGGTGTGGGTGTCCTCTCCTAACACGCTAGTCTTTTGGGGGAGAGGGTTCAAGGCCTCTCATAAGTCAGTGTTAGCGGAACCGGGATTGCGTGGCAAATGGTATCAGAGTCCAGGTGTCCGAAATAAATTTCGGTGGATTCACGGGTGGTCGGTCATGGTTGGTGGGATGGAAATGCTAGTGTTAGCAGGCCCATGGTGACCGATGTGTGAGGGAAAGATTGTTGGGTTTAGTCCCACATCGGTTATGGAAAGAGATAGAACACGGCTTACAAGGGTGTGGGTGTCCCCTCCTAACAGGCTAGTCTTTGAGGGAGGGGGGCCCAAGGCCTCTCATTAGTTGGTGTTGCTCTCCGGTTGGGTCTGATTGACACATATGGATCAGAAACGCTGGTGTTAGTGGACCCAGAATTGCGTTACATAGAGGACTACTGATGATGAGTTGATGGGTCTAACTCCCAATAGTTACATTTTTTTGGAGTTACAAGAGTTTTGGGGGATGTGTTAGAGATGATCTAACCGTACTTGGCAAGCTTTCTATAGACTCTGCGCTTTGATTTCTTATGCTTTGCTATTTCAGCTTTGTATTTTCTTTTCTATTTTGGCCTTTTTGCCTCTATTTTATTAAAACTATGTCTTGTTTGGTTGGTTGGAGGTAATAATTAGATAAAGGAAATATGAACTGGGTTATAAGATCAAAGCCACCTGTTTGGTTGTAGGGACTGGGAATTAAAAGGGATCGGGAGTGGGAGTTTAGCACCACATGGCACATGTGGTAAGATATCCTCAAAGTCTATGGGAAGGAGTTTAGAGTCTAACAACCCCTACCATTTTAATAACAGGGAAGGGGTGAAAATAGGGATGGAAATTATGAACATCTCGAACCTTCAATGTAACTTAAGTTGCAATCCCTTACTTTCTTCTTAATCATTTATGAATATCCACTAACACTAGTAGAAAAAGGGCCTAATGTGAAGCTCATTAGTCCCAGTTTGTATTTGAACCGGCACTAATGTGATCATTAGAGCCGGTTCCAACGGCTAGGCGGGCGGCTTGCATTAGTACCGGTTCGTGGCAAACCTTTAGTACTGGTTCATACCACGAACCGGTACTAAAGAGGTGGTGGCAGGCTTTTGTCAGGCTGGGGCCCCACCAGCAGCTCTAGTACCGGGACTAGAAATGCATCTTTAGTCCCGGTTCGTCTAACAAACTGGTACTAAAGGTCTTCCTATATAAACCCCTTAGTCCATCCCGAGCGCTTTGTTCTTCCCCTTTCCTCTTCCTCTCGAGCTCACACTCCATTTTTGCCAAAATTTGTGAAGATTTGAAGGCACCCCATCCATCCAAGTGATCACAAAGGTTAGCAACTTTTTCCTTTCATCTCTCATTGCGAGATTAGCTCTTGCAATGCTCTATAAGTATAGTGATTTGTGGATTTTATTTTGGAAGGAATTATATGTGGTAGTATTTGATTTATATGCAATTTGAGGTCAAAATAACTCTTAATTTGCATATGTAGGTGTGGTTTACTTAGTGCCTTCCCGTCTCCGTCCTAACCACCGTCGATCGCCCGCACCGTCCCGTCGCCAGCTCCACCTTGTGGTGAGCCTCTTGTTCTTATCTTTTTAATATAAAAAATCATGTTTGTGTGATTTAGATATATAGTTACTTGTATAATTATCTTACCCATACGTTGTTTGTTATACATAGCGCCATGGTTTTGATATCCGTCCCCGTCGGCCCTTGATACATCTCCAACGTATCTATAATTTTTTATTGTTCCATGCTATTATATTATCCATCTTAGATGTTTTATATGCATTTATACGTTGCTTTATATGATTTTTGGTCTAATCTATTAACCTAGAGCCCAGTGCCAGTTTCTGTTTTTTCCTTATTTTTGAGTTTTACAGAAAAGGAATACCAAACGGAGTCCAATTGACGTGCCCATTTTTGATGATTTTTTATGGACCAAAAGAAGCCCCCAGAGTAAAAGAGTTGGGCCATAAGAGTCCCGAGCCGTCCACGAGGGTGGAGGGCGCGCCCCACCCCTCCTGGGCGCGTCCCTATCCCGTGGACGACTCGGAGACCCCCCTGACGTGAAACCGACGCCAAAAATTCCTATAAATACCACCCCCTCCCCCAGAAAGAAACCTAGATCGGGAGTTCCGCCGCCGCAAGCCTCTATAGCCACCAAAAACCAATCTGGACCCTATTCCGGCACCCTGCCGGAGGGGGGATCCATCACCGGTGGCCATCTTCATCATCTCGGCGCTCTCCATGATGAGGAGGGAGTAGTTCACCCTCGGGGCTGAGGGTATGTACCAGTAGCTATGTGTTTTATCTCTCTCTCTCTCTCTCTCTCTCTCTCTCTCGTGTTCTTGATTTGGCATGATCATGATGTATCGCGAGCTTTGCTATTATAGTTGGATCTTATGATGTTTCTCCCCCTCTACTCTCTTGTAATGGATTGAGTTTTCCCTTTGAAGTTATCTTATTGGATTGAGCCTTTAAGGATTTGAGAACACTTGATGTATGTCTTGCATGTGCTTATCTGTGGTGACAATGGGATATTCACGTGATCTACTTGATGTATGTTTTGGTGATCAACTTGCGGGTTCAGTGACCTTGTGAGCTTATGCATAGGGGTTGGCACACGTTTTTGCCTTGACTCTTCGGTAGAAACTTTGGGGCACTCTTTGAAGTTCTTTGTGTTGGTTGAATAGATGAATCTGAGATTGTGTGATGCATATTGTATAACCATACCCACGGATACTTGCGGTGACATTGGAGTATCTGGGTGACATTAGGGTTTTGGTTGATTTGTGTCTTAAGGTGTTATTCTAGTGCGAACTCTAGGATAGATCGAACGAAAAGAATAGCTTCGTGTTATTTTACTACGGACTCTTGAATAGATCGATCAGAAAGGATAACTTTGAGGTGGTTTCGTACCCTACAATAACCTTTTTGTTTGTTCTCCGCTATTAGTGACTTCGGAGTGACTCTTTGTTGCATGTTGAGGGATTGTTATATGATCCAATTATGTTATTACTGTTGGGAGAACTTGCACTAGTGAAAGTATGAACCTTAGTCCTTGTTTCCTACCATTGCAATACCGTTTACGCTCACTTTTACCACTTGCTACCTTGTTGTTTTTATATTTTTAGATTACAAAAGTCTATATCTATCATCCATATTGCACTTGTATCACCATCTCTTCGCCGAACTAGTGCACCTATACAATTTGTCATTGTATTGGGTGTGTTGGGGACACAAGAGACTCTTTGTTATTTGGTTGCAAGGTTGTTTGAGAGAGACCATCTTCATCCTACGCCTCCCACAGATTGATAAACCTTAGGTCATCCACATGAGGGAAATTTGCTACTGTCCTACAAACCTCTGCACTTGGAGGCCCAACAACATCTACACGAAGAAGGTTATGTAGTAGACATCAAGCTCTTTTCTGGCGCTGTTGCCGGGAAGGTTAGTGCTTGAAGGTATATCTTTATATCTTGCAATCGAATCTTTTTGTTTCTTGTTTTATCAATAGTTTAGTCTATAAAAGAAAATTACAAAAAAATGGAATTAAGGGTGCCTCATATGCTTCATATTTTTAATGTCTTCCGTGAAAATAAGGATTCCTATAATTGTGCTCAATTTCTAGAGGAATAATGCATTAAAATGTTTGGCACTAAATCTTTGAATGATGAGCACGATTGCAATGTTGTTAGTATGAATTCTTTGAATACCCGTGATGCTAATGATATGCAAAGCCACAAGCTTGGGGATGCTATGTTTGATGAAGATGATATGTTTAGTCCCCCAAGTTTTGATGAGCAAATTTATTATAATGAAAGCATGCCTCCTATTTATGATGATTATTGTGATGACACATATGCTATAAAGAATAAATATAACCATGAAATCTGTCATCATGATTTTAATTTTCAATTGGATTATGCCTCACATGATAGTAATTTTGTTGAGTTTGCTTCCACTATTCTGAATGAGAAGAATTTTGCTTATGTGGAGAGTAGTAAAATTTCTATGCTTGTGCATCATGAGATTAACACTTTATGTGATGGATATATTATTGAATTCATTCATGATGCTACTGAAAATTATTATGAGAGAGGAACATGTGATCTTACATATTGCAATAATATCAAGTTTCCTTTATATTTGTTGAAAATCTTGAAGTTATGCTTGTTTTGCCTTCCTATGCTAGTTGATTATTGTTCCCATAAGTGGGTTAGAATTAAATGTTCTAGTCATATGCTTCATGATGCTCCCATTATGTTTTAATTCTTATCTTTTATGAGAGCATCATTAAAATCATCATGCCTACCTAAAAAGGCATTAAAGAAAATCGCTTGTTGGGAGACAACCCAATATTTACCCTTACTGTTTTTGTGTGTTCACATGATTATGCTACTGTAGTAATCATGTTTTGTAGCTTTTGTTTCAATAAAGTGCCAAGTAAGACCTTTGGGATGGCTTACAGTAATAGTTGATTTGATCTTGCTAAAAACAGAAATTTTTGCGCGCACGAAAATAATTTTAATAAATCACTTAAACGTGCTTTTCAGTTGATTCTTTTTGAAGAAGATTAACAAACAAATTGCTTAGGACTTCCTAATTTCTCAGATTTTTTGGAGTTACATAAGTATTCGAGAGTTACAGATTACTACAGACTATTCAGTTTTTGACAGATTCTATTTTCTATGTGTTGTTTACTTATTTTGATAAATCTATGAGTAGTATAAGAGGGTATGAACCATAGAGAAGTTGGAATACAGTAGATAGTACACCAATATGAATTTAGAATGAGTTCACAACAGTACCAAAAGTGGTGATTTATTTTCTTAGACTAACGGAGCTCATAAGATTTTCTGTTGAGTTTTGTGTTGTGAAGTTTTCAAGTTTTGGGTAAAGATTCGATGGACTATGGAATAAGGAGTGGCAAGAGCCTAAGTTTGGGAATGCCCAAGGCACGCCAAGGTAATATTCAAGGACAACCAAGAGCCTAAGCTTGGGGATGCCTCGGATGACATTGCCCTCTTTCCTCTTCGTTCATCGGTAAATTTACTTGGAGCTACATTTTTATTCACCACATGATATTTGTTTTGCTTGGAGCATCATTTTCTTTTGATAGGATTTGCTTGCTGTTATTTAGAATAATGTTTTGCATCTTTCTTTTCAATAAAAATGTCAAGGATAGCCTTTACCATGCTGCATGGAGCCAGCAGAGCGTCGCGTCGCCGTCCAGCTTCTCGCCACCGCCACCGCCCTGGGGGTACGCATCCTCGCTTGGCTACGCCTACATGGTGGATTCAACCCCAACATCACCTTTCCACATGGCCAGCGCGCCTCGCCTTCCGGTCTGAACCCCGACCAGCACATCCCCTCGCCGGCGTTTGCCCACGCCCAGTATCCCCCGTACAACTATTCGCTGCCGGCGTACGTAGCCTCCTCGATGCTTCCTCTACGTCTTGGCGCCCTGCACTTCTCGCAGGCCTCATCGTCGCATTTCGGCAACCCCGATGCGACGGAAGCCGACATGGACAACATCATCACGAGCGGATCGGTCGCCGCTGCCGCTGACCCCAGGTTCCACGCGTAAGACTACACAATGGATATCACCGATGACATGGACGACGAGCTCGACGACGGCGAGGAGGAGGAGGAGGAAGAAGAGGAGGAGGAGATGGAGCCGGCGCCGACGAGGAAAGGGAAAAAGAAGAAGTGGGGGGACCAGCACGGGCGAGCCGCGTGTCAAGTAGACGTCCAAAGAAGATGAGTGCTTTGCCGAAGCATGGCAAACCGTCAGCCTCGACCCGATCACCGGCGCGAACCAGAACGCCAACAAGTACTGGATGCACATCAAGTCAGCGTTCGACGAGTGCAAGCTGGTCGACCCCTACTTCGCCACCATCCACATGCAGCGCGATGCAAAGGCCATGTCCAACCATTGGGCGATCATCCAGACGCCCTGCAACAAATGCCATGGGATCCTTGAGGAGACTGCGGCTCACCCGGAAAACGGTGCCAACATCTAGGGTCAGGTATGCAAAGCCGCCGTCACTCGCTTCTTTACGCAGTGTATGTCGCCGACACTTGTTCTTCGGCTGCGCAGATGGTTCGGATGTTTACCATGTACCGCCAGGACAGCAACAACCAAGAGTTAAAGTTCCTCCAGGTGTTCAGCCAGATCGAGAAGTGCGAGAAGTGGAGGGATGGCCGACGCATCCTCGCCAAGGCCAAGGAGACATACAAGCCAGACACGCCTGCCCCGGGGGCGGCCAATGGGCACCCTGACGGCAACAAAAGAGCCAAGACGGCGAAGGATGCCGCACCGGCTGCCGAGCGGCTGCAATCATTGATCGAGCAGCATCGCCGACGCCAAGAACCACGCCGCCAAGAGGGAGGAGAAATCCGAGGCACGGTGGTCGGCGTTGATGACGAACAGCGCCATCAAACTCGACCTGCTCCTGACCAACGTCGCCGCGAAGAAGAGGAACACCGACCTGGCATTCTTGATGGGGGCGGACATGTCGACAATGGACGAGCAGGTCAAGGCATGGTACCTGGCAGAGCGCGGCCTCATCTTGATCCAGATACCTTCAACCACTGCGCCTACGCCCACGCCGACCCCAACGCCGACGCCCAGGCCGAGTGGTGAAGCCACGCGGACGCCCATCCCAGGACCACGGCGATGACGAACAGCCCGAGCACAGAAGCCCCCGTGTCGCCGAACAGCCCGAGCACAGAAGCCACGTTGTCGCCGACGCCGGCCAGTCCCATGCCCGAGGAGCCCGTCGTTTGATGCATTTCTTTGTCTACGCGTCCTTCCTTTTGAGCGTTGAGCTATCGTTTATGTTTGATCGCCGATCTGTGGCATGGTGGTCGCCAAACTTTGTGGCAGATCGCCGAACTTAGGGCGTTTTTTTGGCAGCGGGAAAAGACAAGTTTAAATTTATGTGCGCTTTGGGGTCGAAACCTGAGTTCGCGGCTGGGAACTCCATCGCCCACAGGGCGCCGCCGGCGCATTGCCCAAACCAATATCGCCGGGTGCGTTGGGGGGCGAATGGCTGGAGATGCTCTAAGTCCTTCACGTAATCACTGGCGTGCACCTTGGATTCTTCACATTTCTATTGATGCTCAAATTTGTAAAATAATACCCAGTTATGGCATGTAGTGCACTGAAGAAGCTCAAAAGATTAATCCTCTGTACGGCCTGTACGTATCATATAAATAATTAAAAAAACAATCTTAGAAGTCAGCTATGCAATCTAATGAGCTAAGCGACAATGGCTGCTAAGGGCATCTACCAAATATGGTATTGACATTGGTAGGAAAGATTTGGTGGCGGCTAAGCGTTCAAGTTTTATATACCAAGGCAGGAACTGAAGAAAATCCTCTAAAGTTAGAGAAGCA
>NC_041385.1:81867866-81874431 GCF_002162155.2 Triticum dicoccoides
CGTGAAGGCATCCAATAGATAAAAAATTAAATTTATTGCATTGCTGCACCCATCCAGGGACTCTTTAATCATGGTGAACGGGAATCCTGCTTGTAGTGTCATTTTATTTCTTTAAATAGTGATAGCAGAGAGATCGATCGAAGTGTCAACTCTCTAGTTGGTGATGTCAGGCCATGTCCATCACGGGCGCTTGTGATAAGCGTCAGGATCTAATTGCCGTCTGTTGATAAATTATTGATTTCATAGCGGTTACACGGTCATCATTCATTCATTTGCTCATCTACGGCCATGCACTCATCGACCATGCTAACCTAGACGTTTCGTCATGCACCTGGTATAATGCACTAGGCAAAATAATCGTCGAAACATATAAGTTACGCTTCAAAAGCAAAAAAGTTATGTCATCTTATCCTCTATGTTAGGATTAGCATTTGATTTACCACTAGTAGCAATTGACATGGATATGATGTTTTTTCTTATATTCTCAACTGAATACTTGCTTCCACGATCTGTTGCCTATTTTGGTTATCATAGATATCATGTTATCTGCTGTTTTTTGGATTAAACTTAAAGGGAAAATGCTCAATTATTCAACAAGAGAAAGAGATAGAAAAAAAGCCTCGTCTTGACTTAGCTAAGAGAAAGATGGTCTTTGAATAAAAGACAAGGTAGCCGTTGTACGGGATGTATTCCTTATTCAAAGGATTTCTAGTTTTTTTAATCATGTAAACATTAATTGCTAGAGATCACACTTTGAAGATATTCCATCATATATAATGGTTTTTCGGCTTCTCTCAATGACGTGAAATACATAGGAGAAAAACGCCATATCGACCATTGACATGCCCTAAGCATCATTTTCCATAAGTTAGTAATTTTGTCGTTATAAAACTGAAAAAGGCTTACTGCTTCTCTAGAGAAGCATTAGTCTTGTGGTGAAATGGCATTGCGGACGCTATACAACTAGTCACATCACCAGATCTGGTTATTTTTTCTTTTTTTCGATCTGTTCTTGATAAAAAGAGACAAGTATTCTGAAAATGTGAACAATATTTTGAATTGTTGAAAAAAAAACAGGAACATATTTTGATTTTGTGAACAAATACTGAAAAACATGAACATTTTGTTAAATTCCGAACAAAAATTCACAATCATGAACTGGTTTTGACAAAATGTGAACATTTTTTTTAATTTGTGAACACTTTTCAAAAAGAGGAGCATTTTTTAATTTGTGAACAAATTCTGAGAACAGGAACATTTTTTAATTTGTGAATTTTTTTGAACAGGGGGACATTTTTTTAGAATGATGAACAATTTTTAAAGATGTAATTTTTTTAAAGAAAAGTGTACCAAAGAAAATTTTGAAAAAAAAAATTGAATCATGATTTTTTTGAAACATTCTAAAAAAATGTTCTCGAACCTGAAATTTGTTCAAAAATTCAGAAAAATTGTCTATGTTTTGAAAACGTCCATACATATTTTGAATTTCTGAACATTTTCATAGATAAGAACATTTTTTTGCCTATGCGAACAAAAAAATTGAAACTGCAGAAAATGTTTTTGAAAAACATGAAACTTTTTTGAAGTTGCGAACAAATTATGAAATTCTGAACAAAATTTTAAACCATGAACTTTATTGAATTTTTGAACAAATATTGGAAAATGGAACATTTCAAGAAATTATGAACATTTTTTAAACAAAGCGAACACAAATTTTGCAAGTTATGAACAAAAAGTTGAAAATAGGAACATTTTCCTTAAAAATGAACACATTTTTTAAAATGTGAACACTTTTGAAAAAGAAAAAGAAATCTGAGAAAGAAAAATGAAAAACAAAAGAAAATAAAATCAGATAAAAAAGAAACAAAAAAGAAATAAGTAAAGAAAATAAACAGAAAAAGGAAACATGGAGAGAAAAGGAAAAAAGAAACAGAAAAAAAACAGTAAAGAAAGAAATCCGGTTCAGGAACCTTCTAGAAGGTTCCCAAAACCGTAAAAAGCCGGCTGGGATCCTCTAGAAGGTTCCCAAAACCGAAACTGCCTACAGTGAAAGGTGGGCCGGCCCAGCAGATCGCTGCCCTATGCGTTATCTCGACATTTTGACACAACGAGCGTCCAATAGGAATTTCCCATTTGAAGACCAGATTGTGCCAAATCTCATGGTGCAGCTTTCTTACAATGTGGGCTGGGCAATGGCCCAAACACTTTCTTCAAAAATAAGAAAGTGATTCAGCTTCTTACTTGAGAGTTGTGCAAAAATAAGAAGCTCAATCGCTTTTTCAAAAGATTATTTGTTATTCTAACTCGCCAATTTATTTTTCTTCCACCCAGACCACATGAATGGACTTTCCGTAGATACTTTATGAAATATAACTCACTCTAATACATACACGTGATATTTTTTTTGGATTTTTTTAACTATCCAACTCAATTTGAAATTTCTGAAATAAAAAAGATCATGCATGTGCCCCTCCCCCTCAGAGCATAAAGTCCTTTGTTGGGCTGGCAGTCAGCAGATGGGCCGGGTTCT
The DNA here is from genome assembly GCF_002162155.2 of Triticum dicoccoides. Classification (NCBI taxonomy): domain Eukaryota; kingdom Viridiplantae; phylum Streptophyta; class Magnoliopsida; order Poales; family Poaceae; genus Triticum; species Triticum dicoccoides. The sequence continues at coordinate 81,870,397 of NC_041385.1, forward strand.
GTGGGAAAGCAGAACGAAGCATCTTCCTGCTTTTCCTCCCAAAAGAAAAGAAAAAAAGAAAAAACTGCTTTTCCCCATCTTCCTCTGTTTGCTTCACACTCCAGTCTCCACTCCACTCTGAGGTCTGAGCCGGCAGCAATGGCGCTCCTCCACCTCCTCTCCCTGCTGCTACTCTGCCCGGAGCCGGCGCTGGCGGGGGACCCGTTCGCCTACTTCGACTGGGAGGTCACGTACCAGTCGGCCCGCCCGCTGGGCGTGGCGCAGAAGGTCATCGCCATCAACGGCCAGTTCCCGGGGCCGCCGCTGAACGTGACCACCAACTGGAACGTGGTGGTGAACGTCCGCAACGCTCTCGACGAGCCGCTACTCCTCACCTGGCACGGCCTCCAGCATCGCAAGACCCCGTGGCAGGACGGCGTGGCCGGCACCAACTGCCCCATCCCCGCCGGCTGGAACTGGACCTACCAATTCCAGGTCAAGGACCAGGTCGGGAGCTTCTTCTACTCCCCCTCGGCCGCGCCGCTCCACCGCGCCGCCGGCGGGTACGGCGGCATCGTCGTCAACAACCGCGACGTCATCCCCATCCCCTTCCCCTTCCCGGACGGCGGCGACCTGACGCTCTTCATCGGCGACTGGTACGTCAGGTCCCACAAGGACCTCCGCAGGTCCCTCGACGCCGGCGCGCCCCTGGGGCCCCCCGACGGCGTGCTCGTCAACGGCCTGGGGCCCTACCGCTACAACGACTCCCTCGTCCCGCCGGCCATCACCTACGAGAGGATCAATGTGGAGCCCGGGAGGACCTACAGGCTGCGGGTGCACAACGTGGGGGTCTCCACTAGCCTGAATTTCAGGATCCAGGGACACAGCCTGCTGCTCGTGGAGACCGAGGGCTCATACACCTCGCAGCAGAACTACAGCAACATGGACATCCATGTCGGTCAGTCCTACTCCTTCCTGGTCACCATGGATCAGAACGCCAGCACCGACTACTACGTAGTCGCCAGCGCCCGCTTCGTCGTCGCCGACCCCGGTGCCGTCGATAAGCTCACCGGCGTCGCCATTCTGCACTACTCCAACTCCCAGGGTCCGGCCTCTGGCCCTCTCCCTGCTGCCCCTGATGACCAGTATGACACTGCATTCTCCATAAACCAAGCCAGATCCATCAGGTACTTACTGCTTCCTCCACGCCACATTTTTGGTTTGTACTATTCATATATCATGTTTGTTTGTACAATTCATATCTGATGTTTGTTTGTAAAATTGTTTGTTTCAGGTAGGTGGAATGTCACTGATGCCACATTTTGGTTTCTGTTCATTTGGAATGTTACTGATGCTACATTTTGTTTTGTGTTCATTTGAAATGTTACTGATGCTGTAAAACGCACAATTGTTCCAGGTGGAATGTCACCGCGAGCGGTGCCCGCCCCAACCCGCAGGGTTCATTCCATTATGGTGACATTACCGTGACCGATGTGTACTTGTTGCAGAGCCGGCCGCCCGAGCTCATCGACGGGCAACTGCGTTCTACTATCAATGGGATCTCTTACATTGCTCCATCTACTCCATTGATACTTGCACAACTATTCAATGTCCCTGGAGTGTTCAAGTTGGATTTTCCAAATCATCCGATGAACAGACTGCCAAAAGTTGACACCTCGGTTATAAATGGCACCTACAAAGGCTTTATGGAGATTATATTCCAAAACAACGCCACAACCGTGCAGAGCTACCACTTGGATGGATATGCATTCTTCGTCGTTGGGTAATTCCCTTGCACTTCCTCTTCTTCATACTGACCTGCTCTGTTTACTTATGGCTGTTGGTTCTCATTTCAGGATGGACTATGGATTGTGGACTGACAATAGTCGGGGCACCTACAACAAATGGGATGGTGTTGCACGATCAACGATCCAGGTTTGAATTTCTGGTCTTGTTGTCTTTATGGATGTCTATTTTCCTTTATGGATGATTTCTATTTTATATTGTACTCAACAGAAAGCCAAGAAATTATACCATATCTGTTTTAGCATGACAGTTAATAGAAGGTAGTTGTAACCTGGGGTGAGCCATTTTTGCCAGTAGTAAAAGTATGAGCTTTTAGTAAGCTTGCTAGAATTAAAAAACTATGTTCTGGTCCTTCTAATATTTGCTAGGAGATTCGCGGAATGGCAGATAAAAGCTATGACGTGAGTCTATTCACAGAGTTGTTTATGTCTGCCTGACTGAAGAAAATGTGTCATGTATAGAGTAAACACATTAAGCAAAATTGTTAGGCACATCATTTGAAATAATATGTGGATGGCTAAAGACAGTCAACCAATCCTTTTTGGCTTAGTAATTTCGACGGCATAGCAAATCGTGTAAGTGATGAACTGAAGACATTAACAGACAGTTACATTGCTCCCAGCCCGGGAGCTGCTCTATCTGAACTTTGATGTATTAGTCTTTCATGGGATTCGTTGATTGATTTGGGAGGTTTCTGGACGAGGATGCAGGTATTCCCCGGCGCTTGGACTGCTGTGCTTGTGTTCCTGGACAACGCAGGGATATGGAATCTGCGCGTGGAGAACCTGGACAGCTGGTACCTGGGCCAAGAACTGTACATAAGCGTGGTGAACCCGGAGGAGGACCACAGCGACAAGACGCCGCTTCCTCTACCAGATAACACAATTTTCTGCGGCGCGCTCTCGAGTCTACAGAAGTGAGCTTAATTTACTCTCTGTTTCCATTTTGTTAGTGGCAAGGAATGGATGCAGAGGAGAGTAATGTAACGGTAGGATGTTGTTCTATTGCTTGCAGAGAACAATCTCATAGGTTCCAGTACTCGGGAGCTTCGCGGGTTGGGAAGACGGTGTCCGCGGTGATGATCTCGATTGCATGGCTGGCTGCTACCTGGTTGATATATAGATAGACGAAGACACTGAATGGACATGTTTTGTGGAAAGTAGAAGAAATCATAGTGGCAGTGCAGAAACAGGAGGATAGATATGGTGGAGGATGGGCTCCTGGGAGGGATGCTTGATTTTTGGTTAGGTTAAAGTGATGAATGCCCCCAATTGTAGAGTAGAAGGAATAGGAGGAAATTAATCATTCCATTCAAGATGTGTAGTACAGTACTAGTTTTTGTGTGTATGTGTTTACTGCTTCAAATGCGCCGCAGTCGTTGTCAGCTTGGATCTGGACCGGAAGTCGGTCCCGGGCACGGGCAGGCATTTCATATGGGTACCAACTTGGTCTTCTCAACGGATAGGGGAGGAATCTGTACCGTGTTTGAAATTTGACTGGTTGAGATGCAGTAATGTGCGTCTGGCATTTTGTAATGTTATTAATGTTTGTGATTATATATGGACGCCGGCACTTGTTGCCGTTGTTGTTTCCCTTATCTGCCTGTTCAGTTTGGTTCTTGGTTGCTAGGTACTGCTCGCAGCTGCCGGTTGTCTTGCAGATTTTGTCCACGGTCAAGCAGGAGACTAATCTTGGTACTACAATGTACAATCTTCGTCACTAAAATCTCTATGGCTATATGAAAATGAGGAGGTGATCACTTGCAGCAATCAGTTACTTTTGTGCTTAAATTTATATCTACTCCCTCCGTAAATTAATATAAGAGCATTTAGATTACTACTTTAGTGATCTAAACGCTCTTATATTAGTTTACAGAGGGAGTATATTTCTATGTTAAGTAGAGAGGAGTTGGTCGAATGCCAATCCTTATACAGCAGGATGGCAATTTTATATAGAGTATTTTCGCATGGTAAATCTGATTGTCCATTGGGAAATTTTAAAAACCTGACATCAGAAACATTCACTCAGGCCTTCCAGGATGCCCGGGTTATGTGAACATTCAGGAAGAGTGTTTCTATCTACTATGACGTGTGCAGTCTTGGGTTTGCTGAGAGAAACAATATATTTCATTATGGAGATTTGCAAACAACCTTTAGGATGGATGGTCCCTAGGTCCCTGCCCAGTGCAAAGCATTCGACAAGGCTGCTAGTGAACTGCCCGCTGATGTGACATATCATTCAGGAATTTGT
>NC_041385.1:81874441-81884785 GCF_002162155.2 Triticum dicoccoides
TAGCTCCGCCATTGTCTGTTGCGGTTATCGGTTGGAACAATATCGATTCTTCAGGCTTTGAACGGTGAGTTAAGCATGAGATGCAGAATTAATTACTTTTTTACATCATATTTTTCCTTCGGTTACATGTCAACTACATGCAGGAGGACAGAAGACTCTTTGGATTGTGCTGGGCGTAATGGGAGGTGTAGTGATACTGACAATCATCTTATTGCTATTTTGGTGGTCGTGTTTTCTTCCTGATTCTTGAAATTATTAATGATTCATTCTTCCTATTTTCATACGCTAGATATTGTTTGCCTTGATAATTTGTTTTCCTATAAAATGCGTATGTATAGAAAGTATGTTAGGCTTAAATATGTTTGTCACATGTTATATGATGCTTCTTTTTGTGCTTCAATTTTTATCATTTACGTGAGCATCATTGAAATCTCAAAGCCTATCTTAGAGGCTATAGATGAAGAGCTTGTTGGGAGACAACCCAATTTTTTTTTTGTTTTCTGTTTTGTGTGCTCACACAATTATAGCTACCCTTTTTTTTGACAGAAAGACTGTAAGGGAACCCCCTACAGTATAACTGATGTAACAAACCCAAATTGCAAGTACCGTGCCTTGAACCTGGGTGGGTGGGAAGGCATCAGCCCCTTCCTACCACTAGGTTATGCCTTAGTCTGCAATTATAGCTACCGTTATGGTTGTGTTTTTAACTTTTAATTAGTGTTTGTGCCTGGTAATGCCTTTGGGATGATTTGGATGATAATATGATTTGATGTTGTTTGAAAACAGAAACTTTTGCGCCTAGCGTTTTGGCTGACAAGGAATGAAACCATGCGTCATTTTTAAATATAGTAGACATATATATTTAATAAATTCGGCGCATTCGTAGAGTCACCTATATATATTTGCACACATATATTTTTGATCCTTTTAACATCTATTTATTTCATTTTAGGAAATATCGGGCTCATTAGGTCTTGTAGACAATGTGAGAATTGTGGGTTGCATTCTACCCCGTATCAAATTTGTGGGCTAATTTAAACCACAAGATTAGGTGAGGGCTGTAATATAGATTTCTCCCTTGGTTGGACGCTGGTCCAAAAGCCGAGAAATATGACTTGAAATTTCAACACAAGAAAGTTCAGATGACCGTAGAAATAAAGACCTCCAAATTCTACTTGCCGCAAATTGCCCCTGTCAATGACCGCCGAAGGCCATACGTTTGGGTTGGTATCGACAGCGCATGGACATCTGTTCAAAAACTTGCATTGGAATTTTTTTTTAAAAAAACTTGCATTCTATGTTTGCTCAATTTTTTTTGCTAAAATGTGAGTTGTTTGACTTGTTTAGGCTCAATGATAAGCACAAAATATAAATAAAGTTTAAAGAGAGATGGGTGACACAGTATCCTACGCTCCCTCAAAAAATGTTTTAACCCATTGCACAAAATATATGAAGTGACGATGGTTCATGTAGCACCCCGATCACCGGCACTATGCAAGAGGGGAGAGGGCGTTGCTAGTCGTTGTAGTACATATCACGTATAAGCCCAAACCAACGAACCATTGAACGGTAAGTTAGACTCGCTCGCCGTTCTAGAGGTGCCCACGGTTGGGGGTTGGCGGGCTGTAACATATATTTCTCTCTTTGGTTGGATGCTGATCCAAAAGCCAAGAAACGTTGGCGATATTTCGAAAAAGACGAGGTAACATCCAAAAATACGCACACGCCTCCAAATTTTAGCCCCCCACAAATTAGGCAGGTCAATGACCACTAAAAAGCAAGCCCTTTGGTGGTTGAGTACTTGTAAAAGAAAACATGCATTGTAGTTTTGCTCAATTATATGCATTTGCTAAAATGTGGGTTCTTGCTGCTCAATTATAGCACAAAGCAAGTCTAAAGAGAGAGATCAGATGGGTAAAACAGTATCCTAAGCTCCTTTATTTTAACCCACCACTACTCCTACCAAGAAGCATTCCCTTTTTCACTTTTGTTGAGCCAAGACCGCCAGCCAATCCTAGCTCAGCCCAGCTCTGCTAAGCTGCCTCCTCATCCTCCTCCCTGCCGTGCTGTGGATTCTTCCCCTCCTCCTCCGCCTTTCTCCGTCCAGCAGAGATTGCATCCGATCCCAATTCCAGACCCAGCTCCATCCTCCTCCCTCCCCTTCCAAACCCTAGACCCAAGCTATCAAGCAGCCCGTCGCGCTCACCACGGCCTCCCCCTCCCTCCGCCCTGCTGTTCCCGTCCATGTGATTGACTTTCTTGGCCCAAGCAGCAGAGCCCGGGAGCCATGGCGGCGGCGTGCGCGGCGGCGCGGATGTTCGCCTACAACGCGACCCTCTGCGCGTGCGACCCGGGGTACTACCTCTCGGCCAACGGCACCGGCACCGCCTGCGTCTCCCTCCCCGCCTCGGGCGACGGCAACACCTTCGCCGACTGGCAGGTCGGGGCCGTCGGCGCCGGCTCACGCAACCAGACGCTCTACTTCCTCGCCCCGGTCCTCTCCCTCGACGCCGTCCGCCGCCTCACCCAGTCCCAGGCCGTGCTCCTCTTCACCGCGCTCGTCACCCTCCTCTCCTGGCTCGCCTTCTGCGCCGCCGCCAGGCTCGCCGGCCGCGACCCCTCCGGCAACAAGAAGCTCTTCCGCGCCCGCTTCTGGATCAGCCGCCTCGACTGCATCTTCGACACCCAGCACTGGGCGGTAACTGCTACTACTACTGCTCACTAACAACCATCCATCCATCCATTGATTTCCTTTTTCGCCGCGCACATTCATTCATCTAGTCCAAAGCATCCACTACTCATTCATCGATTTCTTTCCCTTCTTGTGCCACACATTCAATAATTAACGAGGAATTCGGAATAAATAAATAAAATTACTGTTACAGCTTCGTTTGCTTCGCCTAGGCGTCTTTGATTGCTTCGCCTTCCCCCAAGCGTTTCCTCCTACTTTTCCTCCTGGTCGGCTGCTTGCTTCCGTGTGGCGAATTGGGATTGCCTTTTGAAAAAATTACCATTCTTTGCCCGTTGTGGAACACACGTGTACTCTTGTCGCAATCATCATATCATAATATATCCTTCTGATCTGAAAGTAGGTTGCAATTGCTGTCCAAATGTAGGCTGACCAGCAGGTGCTCAAGAAAAGGAAGACAGAGCTGGGTGGAATGTGCTCTGTTGCTGCCCTCATACTCTTCATTGGATTGGTCACTGTGTAAGTCAGCTTCACAAAATTCATCTAGTCTAGTACACTCAAAACTCTATAGTGATGCTCACTCGAAATGTGTTGATGCAGGCTGCTGTACCAAGCCATCAATAGGCGCAACATCGAGGTGCACCGGGTCAAGCCGGCCAATGCTCCTGATCTCTTGGCCTTCGTCAACGACATCGAGTTCCACATCACCACCATCTCGAGCATGTCCTGTTCTCAGGTGACCCCGCCTTCGACGATCGCGATGGGGACGCCCGGGTTCATGGACTTCAGGGTGTTGCCCCTCTCGACGCTCTTGACCTACAGTTGCCAGAACACGAGCCAGGGGCCGTCTATCACGCTCAAGTGCAGTGGCTGCAGAATGCCTCCAAGGGACCACTACGTGTCCTGGCAGTTTGTCGACCTGCCGGCGCGGCCGGCGATAGCTGTTGGCTTCCAGTTCAACCTGACTACCAAGCAAACCGGGGACAATGAGCACGTGAGCTTTGTCAGTGGGACCATAAACTCTGACAACTATGGCGATGAGAAGCTTAAGACATTCAGAGGGACAGACTCCAACGTGCTCAAGATTCAGCTGTTTCCCCAGATATACAACAAACTTAACAACCTGAAGCTCTTGCAGCCACTGCTTCAGGACTTCACTCCAGGGTCCACCTTTTCGGATGTCCGGAGCTTGAATGCTTCCCTGCAGAACCCTACAGATGGAGTATTAAACACTACGCTCTACATAAGTTATCTTTCAGACTACATCGTGGAGATTAGTAACGAAAGTGTGCTAGGCCCAGGTGAGTCCCTTATGATGACAAGGCTGAGCATTTCTGTTTGATTTTCTAGTTTATTTAGTGGCCAAATTATTTCCTAGTAACCAACCACTTGAGGATTATGGATTATTATATCAATATTACTTCAGATCCAACTACTAACTACCATATGAATTGTCCCAAACATTATGCTCCATGATAGACTTTCCAATCCTAGAGGACCTGGATTAGTGTGTGGTTCATTAAATTCGATCTTGATATAGCTGTTTGATTTGCTTAAACTTCAAACTTAGCTCATAGCTTTTACTAGTTTAAACTGATCATGTTACTGCAGATATGAATATATGGTTACAAAAAGCTTTCTACTTGTAGCATATAGGAAATTTGTTTCCAGCTCACAGTGGGTTTCACTTAGTAGTACCATCCTCCATCGCTATTTCCTGGGACTAAAAGTAGCTTAACCCTGAATCCCTGGCATGGTAACAAAGACGAGTTTCCACATGCCTGCACACCAAAGCAACTAGATAGGCCATAATTAATAGCCTTGTGCGCCACGTAGCTACATACTTTTGTGGTTATAATGAGGGCCCACTTGTGAGAAAGTTGGCCCAAGTGTCGGACAAAACTCACTGGCAGCTATATGAATTGTGGATTTGAACTTTAGCTAATTTGTGCTGTTTACTTTTCTATCATCTAATAGTGATTGTTTCCTGCAGTCAGTATAATTGCGAGTATTGGTGGCCTTTATGCCTTCAGTATAGCGATATTTCTCTGCCTCATGGCTCAAGTAAGTTCATAAAAACTTTATTATTATTTGGACTGAAATTGGCACACTGAAAAAAGGAATAAGTGTGCGATGACGTGTAAACTGATTTGGTATGCAACTGATTATTATTTGGACTCCTCAGTGTGAAGCTAGGATAAAGAAGCTCCGTAATGAGGATACAAGAATGCTGAAAATTCTGAGCAAACGGCGAGCTCAACAGAATTGGGATAAGGTGAAGCATGTCTTGGTCCAACGATGAGCATTATATATGCCATCCATGGGGCTGCATCTCTGGTTAATAAAGGATACTGATTTTTCTTTTGTTGTTTACAGGTGAGGAAGTTTGTGATGTATACCTGGGGCCCTAGCAACTTGGATCCAACTGACAGAAGTGGCAAGTGGCCTGAAGCTTCAATGATGGATTCTCTCCATGAATCCTTCCACAAGAAAAGAAAACCGACTAGACGAGCTACCTCGATTGCTACCAGAACGATGAGAGATCATCCTGACGTGGTAAATTAAATGTCCCTTTTCAATAGTTTCTACTGATAGATTCGTGCACTATAATACTATATCTAGATTTGGAAGTTTGTGTTGTTATTCCATTCGGTTTGTCGAATCCTACTTGTACATTTTCTCTAAAAAAAAAATCTTAACTCCTGTGCACAATACCTCGTGCAGGGTTCAATTGACATCGAAAGAGCTGGGTAGATGCAGCATTAGACAACCTTGACGCGCCTGTATGGACGAATCCTGCGGGAAGAAGTTTGTATTGGTTGAGGCACGCGATCAGCCATACCGGAGATTCTTTTGTTTTTGTCAATGTGATCTATGTCAAGGCAAAAATTGTACAGTGGTAGGTAGGTTGTAAAGTTGCAAATAGCTTGATTTCATTGGACGGGCACGATTCTTTTTCTTAAGCATGTGATGAATGGGATTGTGGATGTATGACTGATCTCCTTTTCTTTTCAGCAATTCATCCATCCATGTGAACTTGCAATAGCCTAGAAGACCCCTTTTGTTGTCAGTTCCTGTGGTGGATGACTTTATGTTTTTTTAGAAGGGGATAACTTTTCTGTGTTCCCTCCTTTTATGCCAGCACTAAAAAGTGGAACTGGATCTATTATGTCAAGCCATTTAGTTGGGAATCTTAAAGTACTCCCTTCGTCCCAAAATTCTTGTCTTAGATTTGTTTAAATAATCCGTATTTAAACAAATCTAAGACAAGAATTTTGGGACGCGAATCATTGTGGTGAACACTGATATCTTGGGTCCTAGAGCCACATAAGCTTCACTTATTAACTTGCTCGACTCTTGTGTAGGCATATCACACAGTGCCCCAGCCAGTAAGATAATTGACAAGGGCATGCCAAAACAGTTGTCAACTAACACCAGATCAATATCATTGCCGATCTTCTCGCGCAGTAGGTCATATGAGGCCTGATCTGTGAGAGGCTGTGGCGATATAAGTATGGCTGGATCCATGACTGACACTGTCCTCCCGGTTCTTGTGGTCACAATGACCTTTGAACCTAAACTCTGCTCTTGAGGACATGGAATCCCCAAGTTCCATAAGATGTTTTCCTCGAGAAAATAAGCATTGTCAAGAACCAACAAGAACTTTCGTCTCGCGAGATGCTCCTTGATCATCACCCTGATTCTTGATGATAACAGTTCCTCACCAATGTCAATTGAAAGACATGTGGCAATCTTCTCAATGCACCGTCTCAGACCACAACTTGTAGACAAAGAAACCCAGATATATGTATCAAAGCGATTAGAGTTCCTTGCGGTTTCAAATGCCGCTTTTGCCGCCCATGTCTTTCCCAAGCCGCCAGTGCCCTCGATGGCAACCACTTCGCCTTCTGGATGAAGAATCAGGCAAAGCATGTCCTGGAGCGTTATCAACCGATACCGTGGTACAGTAAAGCTTGGCAAACATGTCCTTGATTTCCTAAAACAGCAGTAGGATGCCATGGCCGGCACACCTCCTATTTTGCCAGCGCTTGTGCTTCGGTTGAGCCTGGACAAGAAATCAGCTCGTGTACCTGCGTGGCGGACAAGTTCTTACATTGTTAACTAGTCAATGGTGTTGGCTAATGTGTGAACTTGTTCCAAATAGTACGAAATTACAGCTCTTGATAATCTAGGTGTAGTTGATGCCCTTAGGCAAATTTCCTTTTTTCAAGTTTGCACTCAATGCAGCGTCCCGATTAACTCAAAATAGTTACGTTTTTTTAACCTGAAAGAAGAGAACTGAAACAAGCTGTTGTGAAGGTTACATATGATATGAGAGAATTCGCCCTTTGTGTGCACCCAAAGCTCCGGGAGGTAATTTCAAGAGAACATACTAGATAATTCCTTGTTGAGATTGATGAAATATGGGTTCTCCTCCTATAATAAACAAAATAGGCGGACCGGATCGGGTTCCTAGCTTAGGTCCGCTTGGCAACGTGCATAGCTAGCAGCCGAGCAAGCAAACATGGGGAGCAAGAATTGATAAGGATAACAGATGCAAAGGTTGTTGCACGCCATTGCTCCATGTTTGTCTTGCGGAGAGACAATGTCTGAAATGCAGGAGCGGCGTGCTGTTACATGGGTTCAGTAAGTCTGATTCAGTCAATCTTTCCTGGAAATCGGCAAGAGACCGCGACCAAGACCGCGACCAAGGGTTCCCCATGAATCGTCCCGGATCGGGTTCTCCCTCGCCTCGGAGGCTCGGACGGACGGACAGCTGAAATCCAAGGAAAAAACAGGGCTCACCTTCGGCTGAATGGAGGCGAGCACCCAGCGCTGATGCGATACGGCCTCTCTCCAGAAGCCGGGCGCGACCCTGATGATCCGCTGGCGCAGAGCTTGCTTGTATCAGGGATTCAGGGGAGTTGGGGGAAGCAAGGTGGGCGCCGGCGGTCGGGATGGCCACCACCGCCGGCGGCGGCGGGAGGTTGGAGCGGGCCCTGGTCAACGCCTAGTCAAAGCAACCCGTGTGATTGGAGCGCGTTATCTTTGTTGGGAAACCGGGTAACCCGGGAGGGTGGCGGCCATACCTGGCCAAACGGGCCGGCCCGGCACGGCACGACCCGGCCCATCGTAATCGTGCCTGGCCTGGCACGGCCCGCCAGGGCACGATTACTATACGGGCCGTGCCGTGTCGGCCCGCGTGCTGCGCCCCCAGGCCCAGGCACGGCCCAGTTAGTAAACGGGTCGGCACGTTGGCCCGTTTAGCACGGTGGGCCGCATATTTTCAGCCTGTTATTTGACGCATTAAGCGTTTTTTAGCCTATTTTTATATGGGCCATATATAGATGTATAAAAAAAATAAAAAAACGTAATCGGGCCGTGCCGTGTCGGCCCGCGTGCCCAGCCTCCAGGCCCAGGCACGGCCCAGGGCGTGCCGCGTGCCAGGCCCGGCCTGTTTAGCCCGTGCCGTGCCTGGCCCAAGGCTGGCCATGCCGCGCGTGCTCCCGGGCCGGCGCAAAAAAAAAAACGGCCCATTTGGCCAGCTATAGTGGCGGCGGCCACGTGCAAAACGCACGGGCTAGCCCCTCTTGTTTTCCGTTACGTTAAGTGGGCAACACCCTACTTCCCTTTATAAAGCACCAAGGAGCCATCATTATAATCCCTGATCATTGATTAATAAAGCTGCTTTCCTCCATATCTCTCTGTGTCATTTACTTTCGCGTGTTCGACTACTTCGTCTACGACGCTCGCTCTCGCTCTGGAACCTCGGACCGGACTCGCCGGCGGAGTTGCGGAACACGTAATCAGCACGCTTCGCTCCACCAACTCTCCATCAAGCCTGCGTCAAGCCTGCATCACGCAGGCTTTCGTCGATCCCGCGGAGGTATAAGATCCGATCCCCACTTTTTTCAAAAATGGATTCATCTCGTTCTCGCGATTCCGTTTTTGCGATTAGATTATTTTTTCGAATTTGATCTACTTATGGTGCGGATTTTCCTCCCAAGAATCGAGCGGACGAACACATCGCCGACCAATGTCAATGTTCTTGGACTAAGAGGAACTTGTTGACTGCACTATAAGGAGTCGGTACATATCGCGATCCAGATGGTCGTGGTACCGCCGCAAAAGCACCAGATGTGCCATGCACCGTCGTTTTTCCGGATGTACGCGACGAAGATCGCATCTCGAGGCTGGCGTTCAGATGACGCCGCGCTGGCCGCGACCCTGCTGATCGCCTGTGAAGGCCGCGTCCTGCTGACGCCGCCGCCGTCCCACTGGCCGGCTCGTCGCGCCGCGCCCTGTTGGCGCGTGCTCGTGCGCAGCCCGCCCCGCTGGCCGCGTTGTGCCGTGCCTCTGGCCGCGCCGCTTCGAGTGGCCGCGCCTGCCCGCTGCAGGCCGCCGCTCCCTCGAGCCGCGTCCGGCATAGGTGCCCGCGGACGAGCCGCCGCCGCCGCTCGGGCGCTAGGGAAACCCTGGCGTCCTTGCGGGCCGGAGGCCAGCGCCGCACATGGGCCTGCCCGCTGGCTGTTGGGTTGGATGGGCTGCGGCCATGGGTTCCCCCATAAAAAAAGAGGGGGCGCGCCGGCTGTAATGCGGGATTTTTTGCGGTTTAGCTCCCGTAGTTTCCAGATTTTACGCAAGTTTTATTCCTGCTGTAATATTTCGCGTAGAAGCCCCTGGAACTGTCTGTTTTCACTGAAAACACGTATTTGGGCTTAAAAATGCCTCGGGAATTCAATTTTTGGGCCAGTTTTCACATACTAGATGCGCTTAACATGCTATCTTTTGTAACATGATATTACTGTATGATTTTACTGCTGTAGATTAATTGTTTAGCATTCTTAATCATTTAGTAAGTCATATAATAGCATGTTTTAAATATTGGAATGTCTTTTTATTGAATAAGTTTATCAACATCGCTTTGTGCAAAAGATTACTTGCTGTAATCTCATGATTTTTGCATAAATCGCAGATGTCCGGAATTGTCAACAAGGAGTTTCCTAAGTTGGCCCAGACAGGGTTGAACTACCTATCATGGTCCTCGGACTGCGAGATCTTTCTCCAGGGTAAAACCCTCCTAAGGGCAATCTGTAAGGGGGCCCAGCTGGCCGCCACTGATCCCAAGTTCGAAACTGAGAATGCGCAGGCTCTGCACTTTCTCCGTCATCATCTGTCACCTACTCTGAAAGATGAGTATATGGCTGAGCGCAGTGCTTCTGCCCTTTGGACCGCTCTTAAGCAGCGGTTTGAGCGGCTGAAGTACACTGTGAAGCCACGTGCAGAGGCAGAGTGGATCCGTCTGAGGTTTGTGGACTTTAAGACGGTTGGGGAGTGCAATTCGGCTCTGCACCGGATTTGTACGACTCTTCGGTTGTGTGGTACTGAGATTACCGACTCCTAGAAGATTGAGAAAACCCTATCCACTTTCCACCCCGACGCGGTCCAGTCCTCACGGAACTACCGTCAGGGGAACTATACGAGGTATTCAGAGTTGATTGACGTCCTCCAGGTGGCGGAGGTGCAGGACGAGGTTCTCAAAAAGAACTTTGTCGCACAACCACTTGGGGGGAGTTCTCGCCAGGAGGTGAACGCTCTCAAAGTCCGCAAGCCTCAACAGAAGAAGAGGGGCCGAAAGGGCAAGAAGAAGGGCC
>NC_041385.1:81884989-81899110 GCF_002162155.2 Triticum dicoccoides
GCTAAGCAGAACAAGCTGGGCAATGGAGGGCAGAGGCCTCAGGACTGCTTTCGTTGTGGCTCGGTGGAGCATTTCTCCCGCCAGTGCCGCGCACCACAGGAGGTCGTTGATGCATATAAGGCTCGGAAGGCGCGTGAGACGCCCCTCGCCTTGGTTCAGGAGGGAGCACCACCGGTGCCCATGGCGGCACCCGTGATGATCGCTACGCCCCCTGCTGTGCCCATAGAGGCGACCCCCATGGTGCCTATCGCGGCAGCTTTGGCGGTCTCTACCGACGCCCACGTCGCCATGGAGGTTGACCACATGGTTGCCTAGGCGGCGGTGCCGCCACTAGACATTGATGCTGACTCCAAGATGATTTCTAAGGAGGATCAACTCACTAGTACGGAGATTGCGGCTGAAGTGAATGGCTTCTTCACCGAGTCCACTTAGCATATACCTCTTTGGTTATCATGATTCCGTGATTTGATACAATAAAATTGAATAAATTCGATTTGGTTGTAAGCTCTATGAGAGCATAAACTTATTCTTTACTTTGGCGATTGGATGACATTTATTCATTTATTCCATTATTTATACATGATAGCATGTTATGTTCTGAGATGTGTGCATTTATCTTTAATGTATTTTCTTCCTCATTACATTAATTAGATGTCATAGTTTAGAACGCGAGTGGCGCCCGAATGGAGGAAACGTGCCTTGCCGATAGCGCCACCACTCATACCATTTTACGAGAAACTAAGTATTTTGAGTCCATTAAAAAATCTCCAGGAAGTATTATGACAATCGCCGACTGCGGTTCTCACATAGTTGGCTCCGGACGAGCCACTATTATACTCCCTATGGGAACAACTTTGAACATTAATGATGCGTTGTTGTACCCGGAGTCGACTCATACTCTTTTGAGCTTTAGAGACATCTGCGCTAATGGTTTCCATGCTGAGACCGATGATGAAAAAGGCAAGGAGTGCCTACTCATCACAAAGTGGGATGCAGGTGGCAAACATGTTATCGACAGGCTTCCTTCGTTTGACACAGGGCTATACTACACTAAGATAGTAGCACCGCCCGTGTACACTACCCTCAAGACCGTCTTTAGAAGCTCTGAACTCTTCTGCCTCTCGCACGATAGGTTAGGCCACCCCGGACTTAGGATGATGAGAAATATAATTAACAACTTGCATGGCCATAATGTTAATGTGAAGAACTTCCCGAATCCCGATGATTTCGTGTGCTCCGCATGCGCTAAGGGGAAGTTAGTCATTAGGCCATCGCCCCTCAAGGTGAGGGATGAAATCCCCGCATTCTTGGAATGTATCCAAGGGGACATATGCGGTCCAATTCAGCCCCTCACGGGGCCGTTTCGGTACTTCATGGTGCTCATTGATGCTTCCTCTAAATGGTCCAATGTTTGCCTACTGTCAACACAGAACCATGCCTTTGCAAAATTGATCTCACAGATCCTACAAATGAGGAATAATTTCCCGGATTATCATATAAAGTCTATTTGAATGGACAACGCCGGAGAATTTACTTCAAAGGCGTTCGATGATTATTGCATGGCAATGGGAATCAAAGTTGAGCACTCGGTACCACATGTTCATACACAAAATGGACTTGCCAAGGCATTGATTAAAAGAATTAAATTCATTGCCCGACCGCTCCTTCAGGGTTATAATTTACCAACTACGTGTTGGGGCCACGCGGTGTTACACGCGGCTAATCTCATCAACTTTCGACCGTCGGCCTACAACATCCACTCTCCTGTTCAACTTGCGCAAGGGTCGGCACCGAAAATTTCCCACCTTCGTAGGTTCGGTTGCCAGGTATATGTACCAACACCTCCCCCTCAGTGATTGGCGATGGGCCCGCTCCATAAGTTAGGGATATACGTTGGTTATGAGACTGTGTCCATAATCAGGTATCTGGACCCCATGACAGGTGACTGTTACACGACTCGTTTTGCTGATTGCATTTTTGACGAGGATCTTTTCCCGACTTTAGGGGGAGAGAATCAACCCCTTGATGCTAAAAGTTGAGAAATCACGTGGCAAGCCACGGGGATCCACGCTCATGACCCGCGCACTGCTGAGGCTGAGAGAGAAGTCCAAAAGATAATAGATTTGCAGTCTTTAGCAAATCAACTGCGCGACCACTTTAGTGACTTAAAGACAGTGACAAAATTGCATGTGCACGCGCGCAATGCACCGGAAAGGGTTGAAATACCGAAGAAAAATGATGGTATACCCGCTCCCATCCAAAGGCCTAAAAGGACGAGAAATCCGGCTTCTCAAATCCCAAGTACTCGGGGACGCCTGACGAAAAAGGATAAGAGAGATTTATCACAGCCTGTCGCCAAAGTACCCCAAATTGAAACGGGGAGCCAGTCGAGACGTGGCACAAGTATGGAATATTCAGTGCACGAAATTCCGGACTTAAACTTTCCCATAGGGGAAACACCCAGCGGAGATGTGAGCGCACACATCGGCGCGGGAAATCTAAAGGACCTTGCTCCCATAATGGGAAATTTGGTAGAGCAAGTGTTTGCGCCGGATGCGCTCCATGACGAAATGGCCATAAATTATATTTATACGAGGGAGTCCCTGAACCGAGCAACGGTGATTGTCGACATCAACTTTGCTATGAAAATTGCCTCAATCATAGATCTTGACCCTGAGCCTAACACGCTCGCTGATTGCAAGAAAAGGTCGGATTGGAAAGATTGGCAGCAGGCAATTACTGCCGAATTATTATCTCTCAACAAAAGGAAGGTGTTCGGACCAGTTTGTCAAACTCTTTCCCATGTTCGCCTTGTTGGCCATAGGTGGGTTTTTGTTCGAAAGAGAGATGAAAATAATAAGGTAGTATGGTACAAAGCAAGGCTCGTCGCTCAAGGGTTCACTCAACGACCAGGTGTCGATTTTGAGGAGACGTATTCCCCAGTCATGGATGGAGTTACCTTTAGATACTTGATCTCGATGGCAGTAAACATGGGCTTGAAAATGAAACTAATGGATGTTGTCACTGCTTACATGTATGGTAACTTGGATTCAAACATATACATGAAGGTTCCAGAAGGAATCCCTGTTCCGAACATGATAGAGCAAACATGGGTCTATACGGTGTTCAACTTCAAAAGGCACTGTACGGACTCAGACAGTCTGGTAGAATGTGGTACAATCGCTTAAGTGATTTCCTTCATGAGAAGGGCTACACGAGCAATAAAGATTTCCCATGTGTTTTTATATGGCGATCCCAAGATGGATTCTATATAATCTCGGTGTACGTGGACGATTTAAACATAATCGGTACACCTGAGGATATTGAGGAAGCGAGTTCCTACCTGATGTCGGAATTCGAGATGAAGTATTTGGGTAAAACCAAGTTCTGTCTAGGTCTGCAACTTGAACATTCCTTTGATGGGATTCTAGTGCACCAGTCGGCCTACACCCAGAAGGTGTTGGAAAGATTTGGATTTGATAAGGCATATCCTTCTAAGACCCCGATGGTCGGGAGGTCTTTACAGCCAGACAAGGACCCATTCAGGCCAAAGGAAGAGGGGGAGGAAACTCTGGGACCAGAGGTTCCTTACCTGAGTGCAGTTGGAGCACTCATGTATCTCGGAAACTGTACCCGACCAAACATTGCGTTCGCCATCAGTTTGCTTGCGAGGTACAGTTCTGAACCTACCAAAAGACATCGGAAAGGTGTCAAGGACGTCTTCCGTTACTTGTAATGGACCAAAGTTCTTGGCTTGTTTTATAAAAGGAACCAAGACCTATCTATTATAGGCTATGCCGATGCTGGGTACCTATCGGACCTGCATGATTGCAAATCGCAGACTGGATATGTTTTCCTTTGTGGTGGAACTGCGTTTTCCTGGAAATCGTCCAAGCAAACACTTGTGTCGACTTCCACGAACCACTCGGAAATCATGGCACTATTCGAAGCGTCAAAAGAGTGTGTATCGCTTCGGCGGATGATCGACCACATTCAGCAGACATGCGGGCTGAACACCGTACAAACCCCTACCATTATCTATGAAGATAATGTTGTTTGTGTTGCACAAGTCCAGATGGGTTATGTGAAGAGTAACCTCACAAAGCATATTAGTCCCAAGTTCTTCTATGCACATGAGCTGCAGCAGTTGAACAAGGTGAGAGTTTTGCATACTAAGTCATGTGACAATCTTGCTGATATGTTCACTAAATCATTACCGGCATCAACCTTAGAGAGGTGTGTGCGTGGAATTGGTATGATGAGACTTAGAGAGATGCAAGGTTCAGGGGGAGAAACTTCACAAACTCGTCGCTAAAATCTCAATCCCGATGATCGAGTACTCAACTTGATGGTTGAGTGGATTGTACTCTTTTTCCCTTGAGTGAGTTTTCCTGATGTTTCTCACACGAGGTTTTTGACGAGGCAATTCGTGCAATACAACAACGTATACTGTGTGCTCTTTCTCCATATTTTTTCCCACTGGGTTTTTCGGAGTTTTGAGGCATGGATATACGGATAATTACCCAAGGGGGGGTGTTGGGAAACCGGGTCACCCGGGAGGGTGGCGGCGGCTGCGTGCAAAATGCACGGGCTAGCCCCTCCTGTTTCCCCTCGTTACGTTAAGTGGGTACTTATCCCTTGACCCCCTACTCCCTATAGAAAGCACCGAGGAGCCATCATTGTAATCCCTGATCATTGATTAATAAAGCTGGTCTCCTCCATATCTCTCTGTGTCATTTACTTTCACGTGTTTGACTACTTCGACTACTTCTTCTACGACGCTCGCTCTCGCTCCGTAACCTCGGACCGGACTCGCCCGCAGAGTTGCGGAATGATGACCCACAAGTATAGGGGATCTATCGTAGTCCTTTCGATAAGTAAGAGTGTCGAACCCAACGAGGAGCAGAAGGAAATGATAAGCGGTTTTCAGTAAGGTTTTCTCTGCAAGCACTGAAATAGTAGGTGATAGATAGTTTTGTGATAAGATAAATAGTAACAAGCAAAAAGTAAATAAAGTAAATAAAGTGCAGCAAGGTGGCCCAATCCTTTATGTAGCAAATGATAAGCCTGGACAAATTCTCATAATGAAGAAGGAGCTCCCGAGGACACATTGGGAGTTATCGTCAAGCTAGTTTTCATCACGTTCATAAGATTCGCGTTCGGTACTTTGATAATTTGATACGTGGGTGGACCGGTACTTGGGTACTGCCCTAACTTGGACAAGCATCCCACTTATAATTAACCCCTATTGCAAGCATACGCACCTACAAAAAGGAGTATTAAGATAAACCTAACCACAACATTAAACATATGGGTCCATATCAACCCCTAACGAAGCAACGCATAAACTAGGGTTTAAGCTTCTGTCACTCTAGCAACCCGTCATCTACTTATTACTTCCCCATGCCTTCCTCTAGGCCCAAATAATGGTGAAGTGTCATGTAGTCGACGTTCACATGACACCACTAGAGGAAAAGACAACACACATCTCATCAAAATATCGAACGAATACCAAATTCACATGACTACTAATAGCAAGACTTCACCCATGTCCTCAGGAACAAACGTAACTACTCACAAAGCATATTCATGTTCATAATCAGAGGGGTAATAATATGCATAAAGGATCTGAACATATGATCTTCCACCAAGTAAACCAAATAGCATCAACTACGAGGAGTAATCAACACTACTAGCAACCCACAGGTACCAATTTGTGGTTTTGATACAAGATTGGATACAAGAGATGAACTAGGGTTTTGAGAGGAGATGGTGCTGGTGAAGATGTTGATGGAGATTGACCCCCTCCTGGTGAGAGGATCGTTGGTGATGATGTTGGTGATGATTTCCCCCTCCCGGAGGAAAGTGTCCCCGACAGAACAGCTCCGCCAGAGCCCTAGATTGATTCCGCCAAGGTTCCGCCTCGTGGCGGCGGAGTTTAGTCCCGTAAGCTTGCCCACGATTTTTTCCAGGGTAAAAGTGATGATATAGCAGAAGATGGACGCCGGAGGCCCACCAGGGGGCCCAGGAGATAGGAGGCCGCGCCCTACAGGGGGGGGGGGCGCCCCCCTGTCTCCTGGACAGGGTGTGGGCCCCCTGGCCTATTTCTTTCTCTCATAAATTCTTATTAAATCCAAAAAGTTGTTTCGTGGAGTTTCAGGACTTTTGGAGTTGTGCAGAATAGGTTTCCAATGTTTGCTCCTTTTCTAGCCAGAATTCCAACTGCCGGCATTCCCCCTCTTCATGGTAAACCTTGTAAAATAAGAGAGAATAGCCATAAATATTGAGATATAATGTGTAATAACAGCCCATAATGCAATAAATATTGATATAAAAGCATGATGCAAAATGGACGTATCAACTCCCCAAGCTTAGACCTCGTTTGTCCTCAAGCGGAAGCCAAAATCGAAAAATATGTCCACATGTTTTAGAGATAGAGGTGTCGATAAAAATAAAATACGGACATGAGGGCATCATGCTCATTCTAATAACAACAACATATATAGATTTTGTCATATGATTTCCTATGCTCAAGTAATAAGCAATTCACAGTGTCAAGTATGGTTCAAAAACTTCATTGGGAACTAACAAACTATAATCTCAGTCATTGAAGCAATTGCAATTTATTGTAACATCAGAAAGAGTCAATAATAGAGTTTTTCAACAAGCTCACATACTCAACTATCTCGTAGTCTCCCATAACTGTTAACACTCACGCAATACTTGTGGTTATAGAGTTTCAGCCGGACACTGAGAAAGATAGGGGCTTCTTGTGTTGCCTCCCAACGTATTCACCTTTAGGTGATGTCAACAATAATAGCCTATGCCAACTTACATCCAATTGGATATATGTATCATGATCTTTCAAACACGAAGAGCTTGCCAAAGGATAAAATGAAAAAGGGAAAGGTGAGGATCACCTTGACTCAAGCATAAAGTAAAAACATAAAGTAAAAGATAGGCCCTTCGCAAAGGGAAGCAGAGGTTGTCATGCGCGTTTAGGGTTGGTGCATAAAATCTTAGTGCAAAAGAACGTCACTTTATATTGCCCCTTGTATGTGGACCTTTATTATGCAGTCTGTCGCTTTTATTACTTCCACAACAAGTTCGTACAAAGCTTATTTTCTCTGCACTAATAAGTCATACATATTTAGAGGGTAATTTTTATTGCTTGCACCGATGACAACTTACTTGAAGGATCTTACTCAATCCATAGGTAGGTATGGTGGACTCTCATGGCAAAATTGGGTTTGAGGAAATTTGGAAGCACAAGTAGTATCTCTACTTGGTGCAAGGAATTTGGCTAGCATGAGGGGGAAAGGCAAGCTCAACATGTTTGGAAGGTCAATGACACTATACTTTAACTGAGATGTCGGAAAACATAAACCATTACGTTGTCTTCCTTGTACAACATTAACTCTTTTAGCATGTCATACTTAATGAGTGCTTCACAATCATAAAAGATGTCCAAGACAATATATTTATATGTGAACCCCTCTTTCCTTATCACTTCCTATTAATTGCAACGATGACCAAGGCTATGTTCATCAACTCTCAACAATTTTTATGCCTCATACTTTCTATGTGTGAAGTTATCACTATCCATAAGATCAATATGAACTCTTTTGTTCTTTCTACTTTCTCAAGATCATAGCAACAAAGCAAAGCTCTTGACTCAACACTAATCTTTATTGTAGATAGCACACGGACTCGATTACATAAAGAGATCACAATGCAAAACTCGAAACTACTTGAAATCAAAAACTTCAAACTACTAGATCAAGATACTAATAAAAGAATCGAACTAAATAAAGCAGTAAAAATAAGTGTGATGGTGATACGATACCGGGGCACCTCCCCCAAGCTTGGCAGTTGCCAAGGGGAGTGCCCATACCCATGTGATTATTTCTTCGGAGGTGGTGAAGTGGGAGTTGTTGATGATGTAGGCTTGTCGTCCGTCTTCCAAGGCATATGCTCTCCATCATAAAAGGATGATCGAGTCTCCGGGATCCTTAAATCTGCAGCCAAACTCATTCGCTTGAATCTATATTCATACTCACAGTTCTGGTTTTGCAGGTCATAAATCTGGGCTTGGAGGTGCTCGATTTTCTCTTGAAGCTTGAAGATGGTGTCGCCAATGACTTTGGCATCCAGCTTGTGGTTGTTGGTGAACTCCGTGATCATCATCTGGTTGGCGTTGAGTCCATGCTCCACCATCCCTTGACACTTGAAAACTTCTTGCTCCATGGCTTCGAGCTTTGTCTCCATGCTCCCGGTACGCCTTGGTCCCTCCACATCGTGGATGTGCAGCACCCCCTCACGCATCTCAATGGTTTGAGGGTGATGCAGCACCTCCGCGAGATAGGGGTTGATAACCCTCTCGAAAAACTTGTCCTTGGGAGCGGTTGGAGACGACATGATGCTCTAGATCTGAAACAGAAACAACTCGGAATGAAAACAGAGGATATTTGCGTGATACGGTGGTTAAAACCTTCGAGAGTATATATAATGTATTTTTACCGACCAAAATACGTAACATACAAGAAAACGGAGTCTGGGAGGCACACGAGGTGCCCACGAGACAGGGGGGTGCGCCCTACAGGGGGGCGGCCTCCTCTCTCGTGGGAGCCTTGTGTCCCTTTCGGACTACTTCTTTCTTCCTAAAATTCTTAAATAATCCAAAACTAATAAAAATTGCCATTAGAGTTGTTTTGGAGTCGGTTTACTTACCGTACCACATGCCTATGCCTTTTCGGAGTCTGGAACGTTCTGGAAAGTGTCTCTTATGTATTCTTCAGGGGTTATGGTTTAAAAAATATTAGTTTCAACATTAATAGGATTACTTGAAATATAATGTTTAATTCTTTGACCGTTTACCACCCTCGGATTTGTGCCTTCGAGGTTGTTGATTTTTATAGCACCAGAACGATAGACCTCCTCGATAACGTAGGGACCTTCCCATTTTGAGGGAAGTTTTCCTGCAAAAAATCTTAAACGAGAGTTGAATAATAACACATAATCTCCTACGTTAAACTCACGCTTTTGTATCCTCTTATCATGCCAGCGTTTGACTTTTTCTTTGAAAAGCTTGGCATTCTCATATGCTTGGGTTCTCCACTCATCAAGTGAGCTAATATCAAACAACCTCTTCTCACCGGCAAGTTTGAAGTCATAATTGAGCTCCTTAATAGCCCGATATGCTTTATGTTCAAGTTCCAGAGGTAAATGACATGCTTTTCCATAAACCATCTTATATGGAGACATACCCATAGGATTTTTGTATGCAGTTGTATAGGCCGATAATGCATCATCAAGTTTTTTGGACCAATTCTTTCTAGATCTATTCACAGTCTTTTGCAAAATTAATTTGAGCTCTCTATTGCTCAACTCTACTTGACCACTAGACTGCGGGTGATAAGGAGATGCGATTCTATGATTGACATCATACTTAGCGAGCATCTTACGGAAAGCACCATGAATAAATTGTGAACCACCATCAGTCATAAGATATCTAGGGACTCCAAACCTCAGAAAAATAACTTTTTAAGCATTTTAATAGAAGTGTTATGATCAACACTACTAGTTGGAATAGCTTCTACCCACTTAGTAGCGTAATCAACAACAACTAAAATATGTGTATAACCATTGGAGGCAGGAAAAGGTCCCATATAATCAAAGCCCCAAACATCAAACGGTTCAATGACAAGAGAATAATTCATAGGCATTTCTTGACATCTACTAATGTTACCTATTCTTTGACATTCATCACAAGATAAGACAAACTTACGAGCATCTTTGAAGAGAGTAGGCCAATAAAAACCAGATGGTAGTACCTTGTGTGCAGTTCTATCTCCAGCGTGGTGCCCTCCATAGGATTCAGAGTGACACTTGCGTAGGATTTGTTCCTGTTCATGCTCAGGCACACAACGTCTAATAATACCATCTACTCCTTCCTTATAAAGGTGTGGATCATCCCAGAAGTAATGTCTTAAATCATAAAAGAACTTTTTCTTTTGCTGGTATGTGAAACTAGGCGGTATATATTTAGCAACAATGTAATTAGCATAATCAACATACCAAGGAGCAGTACGAGAAGCATTGACAACCGCTAATTGTTCATCAGGAAAGCTATCATTAATAGGCAGTGGGTCATCAAGAAAATTCTCTAACCTAGACAAGTTGTCTGCAACGGGGTTCTCAGCTCCCTTTCTGTCAATAATATGCAAATCAAATTCTTGGAGCAAGAGAACTCATCTAATGAGTCTAGGCTTAGCATCTTTCTTTTCCATAAGATATTTAATAGCAGCATGATCAGTGTGAATAGTAACTTTGGAATCAACAATATAAGGTCTAAACTTATCACATGCAAACACAACTGCTAAGAACTCTTTTTCAGTAGTAGCATAATTTCTCTAGGCAGTATCAAGAGTCTTACTAGCATACTGGATAACATTCAATTTCTTATCGACTCTTTGCCTTAAAACAGCACCTACAGCATAATCACTAGCATCACACATAATTTCAAAAGGTAAATTCCAATCAGGTGGCTGAACAATAGGTGCAGTGATCAAAGCTTTCTTAAGTGTTTCAAATGCTTCTACACAATCATCATCAAAGACAAACGGAATATCTTTTTGCAATAAATTAGTCAGAGGCCTAGAGATTTTAGAAAAGTCCTTAATGAACTTCCTATAAAAACCGGCGTGATCGAGGAAACTTCTTATACCTTTTATGTCCTTGGGACATGGCTTCTTTTCAATAGCATCAACTTTGGCTTTATCAACTTCAATACCTCTCTCGGAGATCTTATGCCCCAAGACAATGCCTTCATTAACCATAAAGTGACACTTTTCCCAATTCAGGACGAGACTAGTGTCTTCGCATCTCTGCAAAACTCGATCAAGGTTGCTCAAGCAATCATCAAAAGAGGATCCATAGACAGAGAAGTCATCCATGAATACTTCAAAAATCTTTTCACACGGGCAGCGGCACGTGAGGGGTCTCCCGAACTTCATGGAAGACGCAGTTAGGGAGTTGGAAGATGCACTTTGGACTCCTGCACCAGTAAGAATGGAACTGCCATCATGCATCTTTGAAAGGTAGCAGGTGCATTACATAAACCAAAAGGCATATGTCTATAAGCAAAAGTACCAAAAGGGCAAGTAAAGGTAGTTTTAGATTGATCCTTTGCTGACACAGGTATTTGAGAGAAACCAGAATAACCATCTAGAAAGCAAAAATGTGTGTGTTTGGATAGCCTTTCTAGCATCTGATCAATAAAAGGTAAAGAGTAATGATCTTTCTTAGTAGCTTTATTTAACTTAAGGAAATCAATTACCATCCTATAACCTGTAATAATTCTTTGCGGGATCAATTCATCTTTATCATTAGGAACAACGGTAATACCTCCCTTTTTAGGGACACAATGGACAGGGCTTACCCATTCACTATCAGCAACGGGATAAATAATACCTGCCTCAAGGAGCTTTAGAATCTCCTTTCTTACCACTTCCTTCATTTTGGGATTTAATCATCTTTGAGGATCTCTAACTGGTTTGGCATCTTTCTCCACTAAAATTTTGTGTTGACATAATGTGGGACTAATGCCCTTAAGATCATCTAGAGTATATCCAATAGCAGCTCGGTGCTTCTTCAGAGTTTTCAATAATCTTTCTTCTTCTTTCTCTGAAAGGTTAGCACTAATAATAACATGATATATTTCTTTTTCATCAAGATAAGCATACTTAAGATTATCAGGTAATGGTTTGAGTTCAAAAAACGGGATCACCCTTGGGTGGAGGGGAAGCCCCAAGAATTTCAACGAGAAGGTTATGTTTCAGCATAGGTTCCTGTTTAAGGAACACTTCATCTATTTCTTCCCTTTCCTTCATAAACATATCGTTTTCATGGTCTAGCAAATATTATTCTCACGGATCAGTTGGAGGAACAGCAATGGAAGCAAGACCGATAATTTCATCCTTACTAGATGGTTCCCCTTCACGAGGTTGTCTACTAAACTTGGCAAAATTAAACTCATGAGACATATCGTCTATGCCAATAGTGACAATATTCCTTTCACAATTAATCTTAGCACTAGCCGTATTCAAGAAGGGTCTACCAAAAATAATGGGACAAAAATCATCTTGTGGGGACGCAAGAACAAGAAAATCAGCATGGTATTTAACCTTCCCGCACAAAACTTCAACATCTCTAACAATCCCAATAGGTTTAATGGTATCCCTATTAGCAAGCTTAATAGTAACATCAATGTCTTCTAATTCAACGGGTGCAATGTCGTGCATAATTTCTTTATAAAGATCATAAGGTATCGCACTAGCACTGGCACCCATATCACATAAGCCATGATAACAATGATCTCCTATTTTAACAGAAATAACAGGCGTGCCTATAACAGGTCTACGTGTCTTAGTATCAGGTCTAGCAATATTAGTAGTCTCACCCAAGAAAGAAATTACATGCCCATCTAAATCCTCGTCCAAGAGATCTTTAACCATAGCAATACTAGGTTCAACATTAATTTTTTCAGGAGGTGTATAGGTCCTAGTATTACTCTTACAAACAACAGTCGAAGCTTTAGCGTGATCTTTTATTCTAACAGGAAAAGGAGGTTTTTCAACATAAGCAGTAGGAACAATGGGATCACTATATGTAATAATCTTTTCTTCGACTGTAATAGGTGCAACTACTTTCACTTCAACAGGAGGATTATATTTAAACCACTTCTCTTTAGGGAGATCAACGTGAGTAGCAAAAGTTTCACAAAAAGTAGCCACTATCTCAGAGTCAAGTCCATACTTAGAGCTAATTCCACGGAAAGCATCGGTATCCATAAAAGATTTAACACAATCGAACTTAGGTGTCATACCTGACTCCTTACCATCGTCGGAACCTCAATCTTCAGAGTTGCATTTAATTCTTTACAATAAGTCCCATTTGTAATCAATAGTCTTCAGCATATAAGAACCAGCACACGAAGTATCGAGCAGGTTGCGATTATCGAGAGAAAGCCGAGCATAAAAATTCTGAATAATCATTTCCCGAGAGAGCTCATGATTGGGGCATGAATACAACATTGATTTAAGCCTCCCCCAAGCTTGAGCGATGCTTTCTCCTTTGCGAGGCCAGAAATTATATATGTAATTACGATCACGATGAACAAGATGCATAGGATAGAACTTCTGGTGAAATTCCAACTTCAATCGCTTATAATTCCAAGATCTCGTATCATCACATAGCCTATACCATGTCATTACATCTCCCTTCAAAGATAAAGGGAAGACCTTCCTTTTGACAACATCATCGGGAATACCTGCAGGCTTAAATAATCCACAAACTTCATCCACAAAGATAAGGTGTAAATCGGGATGCAATGTTCCGTCTCCTGCAAAAGGATTAGCTAGCAGTTTTTCTATCATACCTGAAGGAATCTCAAAGTGAATATTTTCATAAAGTTCAGTAGGTTGAGGAGCATCTCTTTGCTCTTTTGGTTGGGGTGAAGATACCCCAAACAATCCCCTCAAAGGATTAGTTTCCATAGTGACAAGTAACAGAAAATTTCAGCAAACTATATAAATGTTTCCTTACCAACACTACAAAAAAAGGACACATCCGTGACATTTTGGGCCGAACGAATTTTTTTCCTGTCATACGTATGACACTTCTATGACGATAGTTGTGACAAAACCTGGTATCATCATAGATGTGGTGGGCTCCTACTTCTATGACAAAAAATCATGACAGAAAATGGGCTTTTCGTTCTGGGTGGGACGGAGACGCGGCTGCATGACATTCTTTGGGCCGTCCATGACAGAAAAAACCGTGGTAGAAGCGAGGGGGAGGAAAATTTCGGGGAGTTGCTGGTTACGGTGGGAGGTCGGGGGCCGAGCGATGTGCGTTTCTCTCGTACACGTGCGAGGCGTTGGCTCTAACTGAACCCAAGCGAGGCATTGGGCTCTAACTGAAGCTGAGCGATTGCACTGCAGGCTACGCGTTACTGAACCCGAGCGATCGATCGATGGCTATTAACTGAACCCGATGGAGTGATTCCTTCGCTACTGCTGCTAACTGAAGCCGATCGATTGGATGAACAGTGAGCGTTGC
>NC_041385.1:81899999-81994107 GCF_002162155.2 Triticum dicoccoides
TTTTGCGGTACGCCACACCCCTCCCGATCAACAGGACCCCCGTTTTGACCGTACGAGGTCCGTTTCCTCCGTTTTGCGATACGCCACACCCCTCCTGATCAACAGGACCCCATTCCGAACGTAGGAGGTCCATTTCCTCCATTCTGCGGTATGCCAGGCCTCGTTTCCATCGCCTGTTCCGTCCAAGCCCTCCCGATGAACACGACCACGCATTCCGTTCGGACCCAGCCGGTTGGCTCCCACGCGTTTCGTTGCCTCCTGATGAACACGATGCATTCCGTATCCTCCCCATGAACACGACGCATTCCGTTGCCTTCCCATGAACACGACGCATTCCGTTGCCTCCCCATGAACACGACGACGACGCTGTTTCTCCGTTCCGACCCAGCCATGTACACGAGCCCTCGCCGTACGTATGCGCGAGTAGGCGTTCGAGACCCCGCCCGTATGTACACATATGTGGCCGTATTTTCTTTCTTGCACCCTGGCCACTATACATACGTGTACATGCTACGTGCGCGCCTCTACTATGACACGTGCGCGCCTCTACATCCACCAGTATATATGTATGTACATGTTCGCGACCAGAATGACAATGCTACGTACGCTTCGACCAGGTGGGTCCCGACTGTCAGGCACTTCCTTGCCTGCGAAGATGTAGCTGGTGGGTCCCAGCAGTCAGGGGGGCGAATTGTTTTTTTTTTGCCCGGACGCACTTCCTTGCATGCAAAGATGTAGCTGGTGGGTCCCAGCAGTCAGGGGGCGAATCGTTTTTTTTGCCCGGACGCACTTCCTTGCGTGCGAAGGTGTAGCTGGTGGGTCCCAGCAGTCAGGGGGAAACTTTTTTTCGTGAAATACGGTGGCCCGTCCGGTGGGTCCCCGCTGTCAGGTGGAGGAATAATTATTTTGCGCGTAATAAGAAGGCACTTCCTTGCTGCGACCGTGGACCCAGCTGTCAGCCTCTCCATGCACAGTACTCTTCCGATGGAAGTCGGTCGTTGACCACATTGACCACGCCGCGCCGAGAGCACCACGGCGGTGGACGACGGCGAGGCCTAGGAAGGGGACGACACAGAGGCAGGGAAGACTCAGCAGTTGTTTCCTACGCGGAGGGGAGTATGGCAGTACGAGGGTTTACTGGTTCGTCTGCCGTCGCCGGAGAATAACAGCAGGTGTGGGTGAGTTGAGGGATGGCTAGGCCAGCGATGGGAGTACGGTGGGGCGGTGAGGCCTGCGCGGCAGCACAGCCGGCCGCGGGGAGGAGGGAGCAGGCAGTCCCGCCGGCGCTTGTTTGAGCGGCTGGAGCAGGAAGAGCAGAGATTGAAGAAGCACGACGCCAATTGGATGGACATCCAACCGTCACTGCTTGTGCGTCAACCTTTTTTTTAGGAAAGCCTCAAATCTGTGGAAAACATCATACAACCCATCTGCCATTATTTCTAATAATTTACAGCCCATTTGCTAATTCTTAAGGTTTTTTTGGAGCCCATATTCTTTTTGTTAGCATTACAGCCCATATTGTGGCCACGGTTAAAAAATTATACGAAATTTTGCATATTTCGATGCGGTCCGAACTATTTTTAATCCCGAAATTTTGACTCACATTCAAACTGCTTTTAAAAATATATGTATATCAATATAAAATCCAACAAATTCTCCACACATAAAAATTAATGTAATTTAAAATCTTGAATGAAAAAAATGAAACTAGTTGCCGGTTTGATGTGTTTTAAAAATGTACAGCCCATTTCTCATTACTGATGGGCCATTTTCTCGGCCAGCCGAATGAAAGCTCTCCTCGTCTTGAAATATTTACAGCCCAACAGGCCTAACAAAGCGACTTACTTGGCAAATCACAAAAAACTAGGCTGTGGCCATGGACCCAGCTGTCAGCCTCTCAATGTACAGTACTCTTCCGATGGAAGTTGTTCCTTGACCATGTTGACCACGCCGCGTGGAGAGAACCACGGTGGTGGACGGCGACGAGGCCTAGGAAGGGGACGACGCGGAGCCGGGGAAGACGCGGCAGTGGAAGCCCGCGCGGAGAGGAGTACGAGGGTTCATTGGTTTGGCTGCGGTGTGAGGCTGCCGTCGCCGCAGGGCCTGGCCAGCGGTGGGAATAGTAGGGGGCGGTGAGGCCTCCGCGGCAGCACAGCCGGCCACGGGAGGCAGGAGCATGCGGCACGACCGGCGCTGCTTTGGGCGGCTGGAGCAAGAAGACCAGAGGTTGAAGAAGCACTACGGCCGTTGGATGGACATCGTACGGTCACTGGAGCTAGAATCGTTCATATTGACTAAGTTGAGAAAGCCCTTCGTCCCTGTCAACTTAGTAGGCCCACAAGACAGCCTCCCACCAAGGTGGGTCCCAGCTAGCCGGGGGAGTATTCATTTTTTTGTGCGTAATAAGAAGGCACTTCCGGTGGGTCCGAGCTAACAGCGGGGGGAACATTTTTTTTTCGTGAAATACGGTGGCCCATCCGGTGGGTCCCGGCAGTCAGGGGGAAACGATTTTTTTCGCAAAATACTGGTGGCCTGTCCGGTGGGTCCCCTCCTTCAGGTGGAGGAATAATTATTTTCCGCGTAATAAGGAGGCACTTCCTTGTGGTTGCCGTGGACCCAGCTGTCAGCCTCTCCATGTACAGTACTCTTCCGATGGAAGTCGGTCGTTGACCACATTGACCACGCCGCGCCAAGAGCACCACGGCCATGGACGACGGCGAGGCCTATGAAGGGGACGACGCGGAGCTGGGCCACGGGAGGCAGGAGCAGGCGGTAGCACAGCCGGCCACGGGAGGCAGGAGCAGGCGGCACGACCGGTGCTACTTTGGGCGGCTGGAGCAAGAAGACCAGAGATTGAAGAAGCACTATGGCCGTTTGATGGACATCATACAGTCACTGGAGTATTGACTAAGTTGACAAAGCCCTCCGTCCCCGTCAACTTAGTAGGCCCACAAGTCAGCCCAACAATATGGTGGGTCCCAGCTAGCAGGGGGTATTCATTTTTTTGGGCATAATAAGGAGGCACTTCCTTGCGTGCGAAGATATAGCTGGTGGGCCCGACCTGTCAGCGGGGTGAACATTTTTTTCACGAAATACAGAGGCCCTTCCTGTGGGTCCTAGCTGTCAGGTGGAGGAATCATTATTTTGCACGTAATAAGGAGGCATTTCCTTGCGTGCGGCCGTGGACCCAGCTGTCAGCCTCTCCACGTACAGTCCACTTCCGATGGATGTCGTTCATTGACCATGTTGACCAGGCCGCGCCGAGAGCACCAGGGCGGTGGACGACGGAGAGGCCTAGGAAGGGAACGACACGGAGCCAGGGAATACTCGGCAGTTGTTTCCCACGCGGAGGAGTACGAGGGTTTACTAGTTCGTCTGCCATTGCCGGAGAATAACAACATGTGTGGGTGAGTAGAGGGATGGCTAGGCCAGTGATGGGAGTACGGTGGGGCCGTGAGGCCTGCGTGGTAGCATAGCCGGCCGTGGGAGGAGGGAGCAGGCAGTCCCGCCGGCGCTTGTTTGAGCGGCTGGAGCATGAAGAGCAGAGATTGAAGAAGCACGATAGCCGTTGGATGGACATCCAACAGTCACTGCTATTGTGTGTTGACTAAGTTGACAGGGCGTTGCGTGTGCGTCAACCTTTTTTTTATGAAAGCATACGCGTCAACCCGTAGTAGGTGCACAAGTCAGCCTCAAATCTGTGGAAAACAGCATACATCCCATCTGCCATTATTTCTAATAATGTACAACCCATTTGCTAATTCTTAAGATTTTTTTTTGGAGCCCATCTTATTTTTGTTAGCATTACACCCCATATTGTGGCCACGGTTAAAAAGTATACGAAATTTTGCATATTTCGGTGCGGTCAACAGTTTTTAATCCAGAAATATCGATTCACATTCAAACTATTTTGAAAAATAATTTATATAAATATAAAATACAAATAATTGTCCACGCATAAAAATCAATGGAATTTAAGATCTTGTAATGAAAAAAAATTGAAACTAATTCCCGGTTTGATGTGTTTTAAAAATGTACAGGCCATTTCTGGGCAAACCGAATGAAACTCTCATCGTCTTGAAAGATTTGCAGCCTAACAGGGCCGATAAAGCAAGTAGGCCTTGTTTGGGTATTTCTTTTAAAAAATAGAACTGGGCTAGCCATTTTCAGCAAGAAAAAAACACAACTAGGCTCATGATGTGGTAAACATAAATAAAACCCTAGCTAGACGGGCCACAGCCCCCGCACAGCCCCGTTGTTACGCTGATCCGTCACTAAAACTAGTATAAATAACAACTGCTTGTTCCTCAAAAAAAACTGCGCGACTTGCTGGGTCCCTGGTGTCAGCCGCTCGTAGTGTAATTCTCTCGTTTATTGACTACGTTGACAATGGCGTGAGCCCCAGATGTCCAACCATTAGGACTAGGAGGGACCATATTTTTGGGCTTGTACTATAGAGGAACTTGCTTGCGTACTGCCATGATGCTGGTGGGTCCCTACTATCATCCTCTCCACGTACAGTCATTTCCTTGTTCCTCTCGGTTGTTGACGACGTTGACAACGCAAGAGGGCGGCGCACCATGCATGGAGAGCGAACCAAGGCCACAAGGCGGAGGACGATGACGAGGCCTCGTACGGAACGAACAGGAGCCATTGAAGATGCGCCGGTCCAGTCGCAGGCGGAGGGGTACGAGGGTTGACTGGTTCGGGCACGGGTGCGTGTTGGGGCTGACGTCGCCGGAGAATAACATGACATGTGGGGGAATAGAGGGAGGGACTGGCCAATGTTGGAGGGTACATACGGTAGGGCGGCGGAGGCACAACCAGCCATGGGAGGCGGGAGCAGGCGGAGCCGACGGGGTGATTTGGTTTGGGCGGCTGGAGGAAGAAGAAGACAAGAGATAGAAGATACACGACAAATGTTGGATGTCAATCCAACGGCTCATAGGTAGAATCGTTTGTTGACTAGCTAGTAAGTCGACACCACCTTGGATAGGCTATTTCCTCGCGGGTCCCAAATCTCAGAATCCAAATCTGTCACGGTCATGCAGCCTTTCCTATGAAAATTTACAGCCCATTTGATGTGCTAGTTCGAAATAAGTTTGTGGGTGCTGGTGGGGCCTAATCACTTGGCTTCTGTAATGCACAGTGAGCTCAAGCAGCCGGCGTGAGTGATGTTATTTCCCTTGGTTGTGATTTGTTACAATATTTCACTCTAAATTAAACGAATGGCAAGCCATTTGCCTTGTTTCAAAGAAAATATGACAGTCACAGCCGAGTTGAAAAGGGCAGGAACATCTAACTCCAGCTTACAAACTGTACATAAGCAGGAGGGTTGATTGTTCACCAGGTTTACAAAAAAACCCAGATTGAAAAGGGCAACAACATCTAGCTCCAGCATTGTTTTCGGCAGTCACAGTCAAATGGATCGGTCAGGTCCATAGAATGAACATCCTGGGTCGTAAAATTTACTGGATTATGACCACAATATGTTGTAAATAGAAGCCCGACACGTTCAGAAGCTCTTTTTCCCACCTGAAACTCCTTTTTTTGCTCTTCGACATACCCATCCGTCAAAACCATGCTGCTGATAAACTTAAGCCTGATGGACAATAGTAACCTCGCATTCAGCAGGAAGAATGTGACAAATCTTGTGTTTGCACAGTTGGCTACATATCGTTCTAGCGTTATTGTCTTCAATCGAATCTCATGAGAAGTGAGAAAATCCCGATGCTTACGAATCCACCGATTGGTTGTAACTTTCTTACCCCGTCCTGTTGCCTAAATAGACATGAAGATTGAAAATAGTTAAGGTCTAAAAGAAGAGTGTCAAAAGAGCAATAGTTGAATGGTTAATTCTAGTACACTATATGCGGGCTTCCAATGGGCGTGAAATTATCACCTTTATATACAACTTCTCCAGACATGGAAAGCATTGCAGCAAGCCAATAATCTTGTTCAGATCAAAACTATTCATTTGGATATATAAGATCTTGACAGAATCCAGCACCATTGATAGGCCATCCATGGAGAAACTCTTCATTGAGCATAGAACATAATATTAGTACAAAATGTGTACTCCAAGATGATATATAAATTATGCGCAGAAATTTAAAATGCAGCTTATGGTTACAAGTGTAGATGATAATATAAAGTACCTGAAGAACTGTGGAGCCAAACACCATATTGAAATGAGCACAGAGATCATGTATTACACCCAAGGTCTCTAGTTTAGGCGCAGAGAGGACAGTTATTTGCAACGGTGAATAACTAGAATCAAGGATCAACCTTTGAAGTGAAGGGGCATCTTGGATGATGAGCTGCCTTCCGTCAAAAGAAATTCCAATTCTTACAAGGTTAGGCGAATTTATTTGGAGACAACCGATTCTAACTATGAAAACAAGCACCAAGCACTCCAGCGCAGGGCAACTGGAGTGGTTGATGTTGTGCAATGAGGCCTCCGATATACGAACCCGCACAAGTGAAAGTTTCTTGA
Source organism: Triticum dicoccoides (assembly GCF_002162155.2). Lineage (NCBI taxonomy): Eukaryota > Viridiplantae > Streptophyta > Magnoliopsida > Poales > Poaceae > Triticum > Triticum dicoccoides. The sequence continues at coordinate 81,906,496 of NC_041385.1, forward strand.
GAAATGGGAGTCGAAGGTTTAGTACCAGATTGTCTGGTAGGTAGCACAGCGCAAAGGTGGCGGTGTGGAGAGAGGAGGAAAACCGCGAGATGGACATCGGTGCTGAGGGCACAAGTTCATGGTGTTTGGTATGTGGTATGTGATTTCCAGGGGAATAGTAGAACTCAAGCAGTTGTAGTTCTGTGAATTCAGGGGATTTCAGCCAGGCGTCCACCGTGCAGGGCATGGTATACTTGCTCAGGTAGCATGACGGGATGTAGAGGCTTTGAACGGAGCCCTGGTGGGAGGAGATGATGGCTCTGGGGATTTCAAAATCATTGAAGAGAGATAGATGACGACAGCCGAGATTAAGGGGCACGACGCGCCATAGAGGGTGCCACCGAATTGAGAGGACTTGGGTGCGGCAGCAATCCTTGGTGGGGAGAAGCGAGATGATCTCCCCAAGGACGGCGTCCGGGAGATCGCTGATGCGGTCCACCCGAGATGCTACGGGTTCCTGGGATCCGGTGGGGGCGGGGTCGTCGCTTCTCCCCGCGCTGCCGGGTGTGGGATCTACAACAGGCGTCGCCGCTGGCGGGAGCCTCATCTTCTTGGCCCTGGGTTCAGCCGACTCCAATTTCCTCGAGGGCGTCGCGTCGCGCTCATGGATTTGAGCAGAGTAAGGAATGACGAGCCTAGTTGTAGTGCGAGCGAAGAAGAAGGGGAGCTGGGGGTTTTCTGTAGGAGTGAGGAAGAAGGGGGGCTGGGGTTTTCTGTAGGAGTGAGGTGAGGAATTTGGGGGTACGAGTGGAGCGAGCTGACATGAGGTGGGTGGGGGCGAGGAGGAAGAAGAGCACCCAGGTTTTTTTGGGTGGGGGGGTGTGCTGGGTGTGGGTAGCGCCTTTTGAATTGATTTTACTATTTACTTGTGCGGATTGGCTGTTTTGTCTCGGGCCCAGAGAAACAATTAGTACTAGTACAGTGGAGACACTCTACCGCTTCTGGCTCCTCCTAGGCCATTGAAACGTCTCCCTCTACTGAATGTCGTTATACTTTTGTTCACCGACATGCGGGCCATGCAGCGCGCGGGCCCAAATTCCATCCACCAAATTAGAAGGCAATATGCAGGCGGAGAGTCACCCCGGTCGTAGCGCGGCAGTAATGAGCCGTCGTGTAACAAAACCCCACCTCCCCGTAGTCTAAGTTTTACAGACGAAGCAACCATCATTTCACTCTTCGCTGAATCCCCTTCTCCCTCACCATCTTCAAGAAAGGCAACACTCGCATCTGCCACTGTTCTTCTCTCCCAATGAAAGGAAGGTAAGCGGATCCGTGATGTTGGTATATTTTCGTTCAGAGAAAAAAAAGAACTTTTGCAAAGCAGTAACCGATCTTCACTCTCTTTTTTGTTTCATTGTCATTGCGATTGTGTTTTCCTTTCAGTGGTCTCCTAGTATTCGTCAGTTTCATGATGGACCAAGGAGAACCAGGCAAAGATTTGCCGATATTGGAGCAGACATGGGAGACTGATCCCCACGAGACAGAGAGCTCCAAGAAGATGGAGGCAACCACTGAGCCGACCCCAGATATGCTCACGGCCACTACTGAGATGGTCAACGCCCCGTTTGAGGTTACAGCCCCCGTGGCACTGCAGGAGCAGTTTTCCCCCTTCGAGGATGTGTCCCCCCTCCCCCCCCCACTGAGCTGCCCAAGGTGATTTCCTTCTTTGCCGATCTCGATTGTGGTTTTTCATCTAAGTATGTGGTCATTTTTTTAGAAAAGGAAGTATGTGGTGATTAATAATGCAAAATTTTATTAGCTTCGATGCCATGCTATACATAGTGGTTTAAATAACTTGTGTTTCTTATACTGAAAAGTAATTCAGAATTTGTTTCTGTTTCAATTAGAGCCCTGATGCAGACAAGGATTGTGTGGTTGTGCATGTCACAAGCTATGAGGCGGACGACCTGAATATATGCACTAGGAAAATAGAGTTCTTAGGCTGTTGGATCCTGGAAGCCATTTGCGGTTATACCAATGAAGAGGTGTATTCCAGCCTCACTATTGCCAGGCGTGTTGTCCAGGGTGTACTGAAGCACAAGAAGTTCAAAGCTACTCCTTCGTTTGTGAGGCATACTGTTCTTGTCAAGCTTACGCAGGAAGATGACGTGGCATGCCTCCACAAACAAGTTTATCAGTGGCAAGGCCACAAGGTTGTCTTCATGAAGGTTCATAGGATTGAGCTGCTGCGGGACGTCCTCGATGATGTTCATGGCAAGGTCCGTCTTGTGTCCAACCCAAATTAGATCGAGGCATGAAATAGTGGCCCTAGCTAGTGTTTAATAGTAGTTTGGATTGTGTCTAATTATCCGAACCTTGCCTGTTATCGACCCCTCTGGGGCTAGTACTCTGTTTGAATCCCTCTATGGGAACTGCTGCTACTTTTGTGTGCCCGTGAATCATGTGGGAACCATCGTAATTGTTGCTGAAACAGATGCATCCTCACTAGTTTTTTCATGAATATGGCATGGTAAGACATACGTTGTCATGGTTTATCATACGAGTAGTGTGTGTTTTGATGAAATAGAGCACTCTTCGAGAACCGTGCGCCGACGTATACATAAGTACTTGTAAACACTATTGGTGCTACCCCACTTGTAAGCAGTTGTGCAAAACACGGCACATTGGCTCAGCTCGCTTCAACACTAGGCTATCAACCAGCTAACAATCAACAATCTGCTGTCTGACATATAAGCAACTGTGTATCTTGTTACAGTGGTTCATGCAGTTAATTGAGGCCACAATGTAATAAATTCCAAACGTTCAACGCTCGTCCAGCGCTCATGTGGAACACTCACATTAAACTCGTCTTCATAAAAATCTTGAAAAGCATAAGTTAAGCAGTTTTATACATCTCAATGATTCATAGAACATAACAAACATATACTAGTTCACAGCAAAAGACAAAGTTGTGAGAAGGTTTACAAATAAGGAAAAAACAAGCAAGGCTTCTCTGAGAAAAGGGCCTCCCGGCAGGCTTAAATTTCCTGGAGTTCACTCTGGTTCTTTCTTCTTGCCACCATCCAGGGTTAGGTTCTCTCATTCCAGAATAACCAATTATAATTGTGGTCTCAGCTGGAATGCTGAAGTGAACCATGCAGTGTACTGACCAGGTGAAATTCTTGTGCATTCCACTAAATTTAAGCACCGCTATTTGCAGAAATAAGCAGACCACAATGCCGCTTGTCCGTGCACCTGTCCAAAAAACCGTTGTGCAGCCATGCCAGCTAGTCCTCGGTCCATGGATGAACTGGTAGAAAGTGCATTCCGGACTAGGATGCAGTTGTTTTCGCTCGTCCCTGCACTGCAATCAGGAAGTAAAACGTACGAATCAGCTTCTTTTAGATTGCATTGGTCATTCTACCTTAGTTACTACCAATGTAGGGATACCTTGAAGACGGGAGGTTAGATGACGAGAACGAGGGATAGCCATCTCATTTTGCGCAGTTGTACTAAAACTGAGGTGTGTGCTTTTGATTGCGCAGATAGAAACGATACGGAGATAGACATCCCGAAACGATATGGAGACAGACATCCCTGTTTGCGCAAATACGAAATACGGTTATTTAAACAGTGACAGATATTACTACTTTCCCCCGTTTCCTCTTAGAACCAAGTCCTAAATTCATGCTAGAGCTTTCCCACTTTCTTCCTTGTTTGAACCAATGCTTTGAGTTGACTGTATGAACTAGCTTTACTTCTAATAATAGTAGAAGTCTAGGTGGCTTTGGAATAGCGGACAGAAGTAGAAAAGGATCCACACGAAGGGGAAGAGCTGGGGCAGTAGAGCAAGGCAGGTTTCGAAGGAATATATACCTGAGGGTCATCGGCATGTGGCAAAGACGGTGTCGGGAGGCCGCATCTTGGCCACAATACCGCAGGGAGGAAGAAGGGGTCGGAGGCCCTCCCGAGCCGGCGTTCTCTCGGAGAGAACGACACGGCCGTTGATCAGGATGCGCGGGCAATCATTGGTCTCCTCCCTCGCCGCCGACGACATCGTGAATGATGCACCTACACCCCCTTCCCCCGTCGAGGTTGTCCGGCCAGATTTTTGACCAGCCGTGAGCTGAGAGAGAGAGAGAGAGAGAGTGTGGCCACCTATGTCTTGCTTAGATCTGGAGAGCATGAGAGAGTGAACGAGAGGAACCCTAGTAAAGCAAGCGCTAAGGCTCCTGCTTTTATATATAGTGGAGTGATTTTGTTGTACCGGCTTCAAAAAAATGCGCTTCTACGTGTACCCGCGAGTGGGTGTGAGAGAACTAGTGCGTGCATGCACCGCTTCTCTTCGTGAGAGTATAATATATACTATGCCCAAAGAACGTTCGCCGCAAGAGTAATAATATAAGTGTGTGATGTGTGAGCTAAAATAAAATGTGCGCGCCGTCTTTTGTTTTTTAGAAGTTCTGAGGGTAGGGTGTGAAGAGCACATATGTGCGTGACGTCTACCTGCAGATAGACGATGGGTGCCACGTGCGAGTCTGCGAGAGGACTCGGGAGAGTTGTGACTCGTGAGGGTGCGTGTGCGTGAGAGAGAGGGAGCCACGTATCAATGCAATGCATGTGTCCGTAAATCATTATCCGACAAACATTTGCCACAGGCCTTTTCCTGACGAACGCCGTAAGAACCATTAGATCGGCATCCGACAGTGTCAGTTTTGCCATGTCATTTAACAGAACAGCCACTCCTCCTACACACAAATCTTCCACGTGAGTGTTAGCAACTGCCGTATGCTCCCTCCCTTTTGAAATGCAGTGCATATAGCTTTATTGAAAATTAGAACCTCGCAAACTTTTACCGAGTTTTCGTGTACCAAATTGCACATGTAGAATACCCTGTATATATCATTTCATTCATCTTCGAGAGGTAACTATAAAGATGGGTGAGGATTCTACAAAGAAAGACCATCGTATCACCTGCAGCAATTTCAACCATCCTTTAGTTTCGAGGAATATCATAGAAAATCTATATGATATGATTTTTATAGGATTTTTTCCTTTAGAGCCAATTGGTTCATAGGAATAGATTCATATACTCTACATTTCAAAGGAAATAAACATGATATCATTTCTATAGCTTTAGAGCCACTTGGTTCATATGAATGGATTCCTATACTCCCTTAATTTCAAAGGAAAATAAACATTAGTATATATTCAATAGAAAAGTTCCTATGATATGAACCAAATTACATCTCTTTACTAATCCCTCCTCATAGGAATTGAGATACATGTCATCTCTAGATTCAATAGAAAAGTTCCTATGATGTGAACCAAATGACATCTCTTTTCCAATCCCTACTCATAGGAATTGAGATCCTCCATGTCATCTCTTTCCCTACAACTTCCATGTATACATCTTCTATTCCTAAATAGATAGTACAACCCACTAGTAGCTTTTTTCCAAAACATGCAACTATGGCACAAGAAGTATATAGTGTGCCAATAAATTTGAAAGATGGTCGCCGGATGAAGCTAACCCGACAGTGCAGAGATGGGAAAATCCGAGCACTACTTGCCGTTGGATATCATCAACATTCCACCAGATCTGCCACATGTACAATTTAGAAGACTCCATGGTTGAACTTAAGCACAATGCACAAACCTCAAAACACAAGCACTTCTCCTTTGTTCTAGAATCTTCTGTATCATAATTGATTAATTTTTTCTAAATGAATTGCCATTATTTGTTTTTTACTTTATGATTTACAATGCACAACCCCATGAATCTTAACATTTTTATAAAACTAATTGATTTTGAATGAGATGAACTATAAGAACTAAACGAACATCTACATCATGCATATATGACTCAAAGCTTTACATGCTATAGTGTGTATTTATTCATAATTTGGTTTCGAAATCTCATGCGTTCAATACATGTGTACCTTACTAGTTTTGAGTAGAGTAGCAAATTTCACGCGGCCCCGGGTATATCAAAATGCAGGACCCATGCATCATTGCCTTCCGGTCAAACCTACGTCCACAATTTTTTGTACGTGTTATATCTCCACTGGTCCCCGAACCCAAAATACTGCCTTGTTCCCGTAAAACCAAGCGGCCCACACATATTTAAGGCGTCGACTCGAACCCGTATACTACGACGTGGCCCCGCACGCTGTAGTACTCCTACAAACCCTACCACCACACTCATCATCGGTTTTCTTCAAGAGGTCGAGGGAGAAGCCGATTTGTAGTGGAGGCGCTTTCAAAAAAAAGGATCTGTAGTGGAGACCCCTACCCTAGGGTGCCCTAGGTAGCTGCCGCACGCATCATTGTTTTCTCTTTTCTTTATGCTCTTGCGCGCTAGAGTGAAATGATGGTTGCTTCGTCCGTCTAGCTTAATGCTGGAAAGGTGGGGCTTTGTGATTTGACCCCTCATCACTCATTTTCTACTACTGCGGCGCTACGACTGGGGTGCCTCCAATTCCAACCGCTGCTCCAAACTGTAATTTGGTGCATCGCACGTGGAACAAGACGGTGGATGAGCCACATGTCTGCCAAAGGGGTCCTGTTAAGTGTGTCGCCATTTCGTGTGCGGACAGACCCTGCTTGAGTTGCTACGCCAACACGACAGGAGCAGCCTACCACTTGGTTTTGCTCCTTGGTGAATCCCGACTATATTGATCTAAAAAGATACGTGTTGAACTACCCTCTCCGTCTCAGTTTTTTATTTGTAGGCATCTCAGTTTATAGGGCCTGCACGTAGTTCTAGGTCATCCATTTGACTAACTAAATATGAGTTATTATATCACAAAAAGTATATCATTTGATTCTTATTGGTTGATATGTGAAGAAACAAGAAATGAGGTAGAAGTTAATGCACTCCGCCTTAGTATTTTGGGATTATTTGGTTTTCGTAAGATGACTTAGTCACCTAGACGGAGGGAGTAGTTGTATTTAAAAGTCGAGGGCGGGAATTTTCCTGCGCGGTAGGCGGGGCAGTTCCGCCTAGTCGGTTCAACAGAGACGCGAGAAGACGAGGGAGTAGGCTGCTGTAAACGTAGGGCTGTGTGATTTGACAGCGAGTTACTGCTGGACAGGTGGGGCCCCGTGATTTGACTTGCCATTATCATTTTAACTGCGGTGCTACGACCGGCGTGAGTGTCCCGATTCCTGACCACCTCCATACAGGTGCCTCTCCCAATGCTCCACCATGTAGTAGTAGAGGCTGGCTCTTGCATGAGAGCCCACTTCTCCACTTTTTCCTTGCCTCTCTTTCCTCCACATATGCAAAAATGCCATGTAAAGCGCACTATTGTACTTACTTGCTCCTACAGGTGCTTAAGCTTGCCACATAGGCATAAAGTCCGATGTGGCAAGTTAATCAAGAAGAGAGAGTCTAGTTTGGTGACCCAAGGAAGAAACGGTGCTAAGCGTGTGTACCTAGGTGAAAAGCCAATTTTGAGTTTATAGCTAATTAAATGAAGCAAACTTAGCAACACCATTTCATTGGAAGATGTCACTGATGAAGCTATGTACCTAGGGTAGGGTCATGGACCTGTCTAAGCTACCCTACCCAAGGACATCTCTAGAAGAAACTACCTGTCAGTCGACTTAAAGGTGATCCACTCGACGGACTCGAGGACACTCGACCATGAAGCTAATCACTCGACCATGAAGCTAACCACTCGACGGCCAGAAGATCTAAAGTCACTCTGCGTGTAACGGTCTGTCATAAGTAGCCTTTATGGTCTTCATAGCACTTTTATGAGGGCGTTACCAGTAACCCCCTGACTTAATGTACTTTAAACCCTGCATAACTGAGGGCTGGAGGGGTCTGGCAAACTCTATATAAGCCACCCCCCTCCTCAGTGTAAAGGGTTCGCACCCCTGTAACTCACACGCATATAATCCAGTCGACCGCCTCCGGGCACCGAGACGTAGGGATGTTACTTCCTTTGAGAAGGGCCTGAACTCGTAAAACTCTTGCGTGTACAGCTACTCCATAGCTAGGATATTGCCTCTCCTTTAGTACCCCCCTACACTACTGTCAGACTTAGAACCACGACAGTTGGCGCCCACCATGGGGCAGGTGTCTTAGCGACTTATTGGAGAAGTTGCAATTTTTTCCGATCTCCTTCATCATGGTTTCAGGCGGAGTTTTGGTTGAGGGCCACGAGATCCGTCTCGGCGCGCTCACGTTCGTCGCCGATGACTCTGCCTGGCTTCAGGAGGCTCCGCTCGACGTCGACACACTCCCAGTCCGCGGAGCGACGCACTTTCACGCATGCGTTCGCGTCGTCCTCCTGCGGCAACCGTCGACCCAGTATCGACCGGTTTTCATGTCATCCTCCCTCCCAGGTTCCCACCAGCGCAAGCGCTCCGGTCGGTCGAGGCTTCAGCGGTGGGTGAGGCACGCGGTGGCTCGCCAGTTGATCACCTCCCAAGTCGCGGCAATTGAGCCCAACGAATCTCTCTGCGGCCTGTTCGATCTGTCGACTGGCTCCACAGAGACCGCATCCGAGTGCAACAGCAGCGATCCAGCGGCGGAGGTCCTGATGGTCAATGGACCACACGGTCCCCCCGGCTTTCCCTGTGCTGAGGGAGGCGACGGCAGAGGCGATCCGTCGCACGCCCGTGAAGAGTACCTTCCCGAGCCCCTCGATTCGCTGCAGAGGTAAGAACTTCGCCGCCGGAACATGTATGCACTTCACACTCCTATCGTTGGAGAAACCCCTGAGGCTCGCTCCTTAGAGGATGCGCGCTTGGCCAACCTGGCTGAGCACACTCGACTGGAGAACCTTCAGCGAGCACTCGACGAGCGTGCGCGGCAATGGGTCCCGGACTCCAGTCAACGTCAGCTCTTTCCACCTCCGACTCAGGTATATCAAACTCCAATTCAGAATTTAGCAGCTGCATCCCGTATAGCAGAGTCAATTCAGCCTTCCCAGTCAGAGGCTGGCAGAGGCTTGATGCAGATCAGAGATTTGCTCCGGGCAGCAGGAGATCAAAATTCAGGTGTATCCCAGTCGCGGAACAGGATTCACAGCAAATCCGTGGCTGCGAATACAGTCCAGTCGGCTCATAGCCCCAGATCTCCCCCGAGGCGTGAAGGGCATGGAGACCGGCACAATCAGTACAGGAACCGTGAGCAGTATGATCACCGATTCGATCGCGATGATCGACGTCGAGTGCCCACCCCTCCCCCAAGGGGTGGATCCTACGCACCTAGACAGCAGGATGATAGACACCAGCACAGTGGCGGGCGAAGAATTCCAGCCAACCCCAGGGAACCAGGCTTTGATGTGAGATCCATCATCGTTCAAGGTCTGGTCGACCGGAACAGAGCTCACAGAGAGGGTCACGACAGAGATGTACCCACCACCAGCCGAGTGCATGTCTCCGGACCAGAGTGTTTCAGCAGAGCCATCAGGGCCGCGGTGATTCCCCCCAACTTCAGGTTGGCGACTGGAGTCAATAAATTCTATGGTGAGTTTAAGCCTGATACTTGGCTTGAAGACTACAGAGTGGCTGTCCAGATCAGCGGTGGAAATGATGAGGTGGCCATGAAGCATCTGCCTCTTATGTTGGAGGGATCGGCCAGAGCATGGTTGAATCAGTTGACACCCAGCAACATTTACATGTGGGAAGATCTTTCCCGGGTGTTTGTCAGAACGTTCAAGGGAACATGCAAGCGACCAGCAGGACTGACAGAGCTGCAATCTTGTGTGCAGAAGCCGAATGAGACTTTGAGAGATTACATCCAGAGATGGATCACATTGCATCACACAGTAGAGAATGTATCTGATCACCAGGCAGTCTATGCCTTCAAGGAAGGCGTTAAGTACAGAGAGCTAAGCCTGAAATTCGGTCGAACCGGAGACATGTCTCTGAGTCGAATGATGGAGATAGCCACCAAATATGCCAATGGTGAGGAAGAGGATCGGCTCCGGAGTGGAAAGCATAAGTCAGTCGCCCAGGAAACCGGAGGAGGGAACTCCAGTCGGAAGCAAAAACAGAAAGCCGAGCCAGCTGCTCCTGGAGAAGCCTTGGTCGTGACTCAAGAAAAGTTCAAAGGAAAGCCCAAAGGACCCTGGAACCCCAAGAAAGTGAAAGATAAAGAGGGAAATGACATGATGGATTTACCGTGTCACATCCACATGAAGAAGGATGAAGAAGGTAATTTCATTTATCCGAAACATACCACTCAACAATGTCGACTCCTGATACAGCAGTTCCAGGGGAAACAGTCCAAGGATAAGGAAAAAGAGTCAGACAAAGTTGAGGACAAGGGAGACAGTGACGAAGAATATCCTCAGGTCAATTCCACTTTGGTGATTTTTGCTGACGTTGAGAGCAAAAGTCGACTGAAAGTTATAAACCGAGAGGTGAATATGGTCGCTCCGGTGACACCCAATTATCTGAAGTGGTCTCAGACGACCATCACATTCGACCAGTCTGATCACCCGACGCACATAGCCACCCCCGGGAGGCAAGCTCTGGTGGTCGACCCAGTCGTCGAAGGCACTCGACTGACTAAAGTATTGATGGATGGTGGCAGTAGTTTGAATATACTGTATGCTGAGACACTGAAAGGGATGGGCATTCTAATGTCCAGACTTAGCGCAAGCAACATGAGTTTCTATGGAGTCATTCCTGGCAAGAAGGCCGCGTCACTCGGCCAGATTGCTCTCGATGTGGTTTTTGGTGATTCCAAAAACTTCCGCAAAGAAAAGCTGACATTTGAGGTTGTGGATTTCCAAAGTGCCTATCACGCCATTTTGGGCAGGCCAACTTATGCATGTTTTATGGCTCGACCATGTTACGTGTACCTCAAATTGAAGATGCCTGGCCCTAAAGGCGTGATCTCTATTACTGGTAATCGCAAGAAGGTGGAAGAGTGCTTTCAGAAAGGCGCAAAGATCGCCGATGCTCAGATGGTGGCAGAAGAGTGGCAGGAACACCAGAGAAATGCAGATCCGAGTGATTTGTTGCGAGCTAAGAAGCCCGCTACGGAATCAGCATTTCAGTCGCTCGGTGAGACAAAGCCAGTTCACATCCACCCGACCGACCCCAACGCCGCTCCGACCAATATCTCCACAACACTCGACCCCAAATAGGAAGAAGCGCTCATCCAGTTCCTCCATGAGAACTGGGACATCTTTGCATGGAAACCTTCTGACATGTCGGGTGTACCCAGGGGGCTGGCTGAGCACCGTCTGCGAGTAGACTCAAAAGCAAAACCTGTCAAAGAACATCTGCGACGGTCCGCCGTCCAGAAAAGGAAGGCTATTAGCGAAGAGGTGGCTCGACTCTTAGCAGCAGAGTTTATCCGAGAGATTTACCACTCCGAGTGGCTCGCCAATGTTGTCATGGTCCCCAAGAAGGACAAGTCACTTCGCATGTGCATTGACTTTAAACATATCAATCGGGCCTGCCCGAAAGATCATTTTCCTCTTCCCCGCATCGACCAAATAGTCGATTCAACTGCAGGATGTGAATGATTGTCTTTCTTGGACGCTTATTCCGGGTACCATCAGATCCGTCTATATGGACCCGACGAAATCAAAACAGCTTTCGTCATCCCATTCGGGTGCTTCTGTTATGTCACCATGCCATTCGGCCTCAAGAATGCCGGAGCCATGTTCATGAGGATGATTCAGAAGTGTTTGCTCACTCAAATTAGTCGGTATGTGGAAGCATACATGGATGACATTGTGGTCAAGTCACGGAAAGGTTCCGACCTGCTGACTGACCTCGCTGAAACATTTGCCAACCTCAGGAGGTATGATATCAAGCTTAATCCATCCAAGTGCACATTCGGAGTTCTTGGCAGAAAGTTACTCAGTTTTCTCGTTTCCGAATGAGGAATCGACGCAAACCCAGAGAAAGTGGGCACTATACTCCGAATGAAACGGCCTGTGCGTGTGCACGATGTTCAGAAGCTTACTGGTTGCTTGGCCGCTTTAAGTCGATTCATCTCTCGTCTCGGTGAGAAGGCATTGCCTCTTTACCGACTGATGAAGAAGTCAGACAAGTTCGAGTGGACTTCTAAAGCTGATGCAGGGTTTGCAGAGTTAAAAACCCTGCTTTCCACCTAGCCGGTGCTTGCTGCCCCGATCAACAAAGAGCCTTTGCTGCTTTACATTGCAGCCACGGGACAAGTCGTCAGTACAGTACTTACGGTCGAGCGGGAAGAAGAAGGGAAAGCCTTCAAAGTTCAGCGCCCAGTATATTATATTTCTGAAGTTCTGACCCCATCAAAGCAAAGATATCCTCATTATCAGAAACTTGTATATGGGATTTATATGGCCACGAAGAAAGTTGCTCACTATTTCTCTGACCATACCATCACAGTCGTCAGTGATGCCCCATTATCAAAGATTCTGCACAACAGGGATGCAACTGGTCGAGTGGAAAAATGGGCGATTGAACTCCTTCCCTTGGATATCATATTTGAGGCAAAGAAAGCTATCAAGTCCCAAGCAATAGCAGATTTCCTTGCCAGTGGACTGAACAACAATTGCCGACTCAAGTTCACTCGGAGCACTGGACCATGTTCTTTGATGGCTCTAAAATGTTGAATGGTTCCGGTGCGGGGGTAGTGTTGGTTTCCCCCCGAGGATATAAGCTCAGATATGTACTCCAGATTCACTTTGATTCCTCCAACAACGAAGCAGAATACGAAGCACTTTTGTATGGGTTGCGCATGGCCATTTCACTCGGCGTCCGTCGCCTCATGGTCTACGGCGACTCGGATTTGGTGGTTAACCAAGTGATGAAGGAGTGGGATGTCAGAAGCCCAGCTATGACTGGTTACTGCAATGCAGTAAGAAAGCTGGAGAAGAAATTCGAGGGGTTAGAGCTTCATCATGTACCCTGACTGAAAAATCAAGTAGCTGATGACTTGGCGAAGATTGGTTCTAAGAGAGAAGCCATTCCCAGTGGCATGTTTTTGGAGCATGTCCATGTGCCATCAGTTCAAGGGGATCCTTTCACCGAAGAAGCCCCGCAGACAAAAAGTGCCACGGATCCAACTGAAGTCGAGGTCCCAGCCGTGGTCGACCTAATCATGGAAGTTCTGGTTATCACTCCCGACTGGACATTGCCTTACATCGCGTATATCCTAAGGAAGGAGCTCCCAGAGAATGAAGAAGAGGCTCGGCAGATCATCCGTCGATCCAAGGCCTTTACTGTCATGAAGGGACAGTTATACAAAGAAAGTGCAACTGGAGTCAGCCAGAAATGCATAACGCCGGAAGAGGGTCGAATGATTCTCAACGACATCCACTCGGGGACCTGTGGCCATCATGCGTCCTATCGGACCGTCATATCTAAAGCATACCGAGCGGGTTTTTACTGGCCCAAAGCAAATGAAATGGCGAAAGAGATAGTCGACAAGTGTGAAGGATGTCAGTTCTACTCCAATATGTCACACAAACCCGCCTCAGCCTTGAAGACCATTCCAATCGTCTGGCCTTTCGCTGTTTGGGGGTTAGATATGGTTGGGCCACTGAGAACTGGCAGGAGCGGCTTCACCCATGTACTGGTGGCAGTCGACAAGTTCACCAAGTGGATCGAGCCAAGCCCATTAAAAATCTTGATGCTGACACCGCCATCAGCTTCATCAGAGAATTGATATTCAGATATGGAGTTCCGCACAACATCATCACTGATAATGGATCAAACTTCGATTCCGATCAATTCAAAACCTTCTGCGCTTCTCAAGGCACTCGAGTCGACTACGCTTTAGTTGCCCACCCCCAGTCGAATGGACAAGCAGAAAGAGCAAACGGCCTAATTCTCAAAGGACTGAAACCCCGGCTGATGCGTGACCTCAAGCACGCAGCACGCGCGTGGGTCGACGAACTTCCATCAGTTCTTTGGGGGTTGAGGACTACTCCAAATCGGTTGACTGGGAGAACCCCGTTCTTTCTGGTCTACGGAGCTGAAGCAGTGCTGCCGAGTGACCTGCTTCACAATGCACCTCGAGTCAAACTTTATTCTGAAGTCGAAGCAGAACAAGCTCGGCAGGACGCAGTCGACCTGCTGGAAGAAGAAAGAGAGATGGCCATGATCTGATCGACCATCTATCAGCAAGACTTGCGCCGATTCTATGCTAGAAATGTGAAGAGCCGAGCCTTCCAAGAAGGACACCTGGTCCTCCGAGTGGACCAACAGAAGCCACACAAACTCGCCCCTACTTGGGAAGGCCCCTTCATCATCACCAAAGTTCTCCACAATGGAGCATACCGTCTTTACAACATCGAGCGCCAGATTGACGAGCCACGAGCTTGGAATGCGGATCTGCTCCGCCCCTTTTACACTTAAGTACTCACTCGAATGAGATGTAATAAAAGTACTCCTGTAGTTTATCTATAAAAGACAAAAGTGTTATAATTTTCCCATTAATTGTTGCCACTTTTACTTATGTAAGAAATCCCCCAGTGGGTGGCTTAGCTGCGAATCCGTTTCGCCTAAGTTTGACAAAATTCTTCCTCCCACTCGGATACTTAGCCGCGAATCTGTTTTGCCTAAGTGCTTGAAATCCTACCGAGTGGAGAGCAAACCTCCCACTCGGTGGCTTAGCTGCGAATCCGTTTCACCTAAGTGTTTGAAATCCTACCGAGTGGAGAGCAAACCTCCCACTCGGGGCTTAGCTGCACTCCAGTACTCGCCTAAGTGCTTGAAATCCTACCGAGTGGAGAGCAAACCTCCCACTCGGGGGCTTAGCTGCGAATCCATTTCGCCTAAGTGTTTGAAATCCTAACGAGTGGAGAGCAAACCTCCCACTCGGGGGCTTAGCTGCGGTCTAGTATTCGCCTAAGTGTTTGAAATCCTACCGAGTGGAGAGCAAACCTCCCACTCGGGGGCTTAGCTGCAGTCCAGTGCTCACCTAAAGTATTTAAAATCCTACCGAGTGGAGAGCAGACCTCCCACTCGGGGGGCTTAGCTGCAGTCCAGCACTCGCCTAAGTATGAAATTTATTCCGATCCGCAAGGACGACAGGGTGCAGGTCGACTGCTACCTTCTCCTTCGAGCTACGGCACAAATACAATGAGAAACAATAAAAATCCTACCGAGTGGTGAGCCTGCCTCCCACTCGGGGGCTTAGCTGCAGCCCAGTGCTCGCCTAAGTGTTTAAAATCCTACCGAGTGGTGAGCCTGCCTCCCACTCGGGGTCTTAGCTGCAGCCCAGTGCTCGCCTAAAGTATTTAAAATCCTACTGAGTGGAGAGCAGACCTCCCACTCGGGGGGCTTAGCTGCAGTCCAGCACTCGCCTAAGTATTAAAAATCCTACCGAGTGGTGAATCCGCCTCCCACTCGGGGGCTTAGCTGCAGCCCAGTGCTCGCCTAAGTGTTTAAAATCCTACCGAGTGGTGAATCCGCTTCCCACTCGGGGGCTTAGCTACAGCCCAGTGCTCGCCTAAGTGTTAAAAATCAGTAACGTTTCTAAGACTACAGCCGAATCAAAATATTCAACAGTAGTCTCGGGGACTACACCCAGTGGGTGCACTCAGCGTGCCCCCACTAGTTCTACCAACTCGATTCGATCAGTCGACCAAGAAAAAAAAGAGAGGAGAGTTCTTCAGACTACAGTCGACTGCCAGTAGTCCACCATAGTTTCGGGGACTACACCCAGTGGGTGCACTCAGTGTTCCCCCACATGTCCTAATGTTCCACTCGACATGGTCCGACCAGACCGAATGAAGAAATTTCAACTATAAAGACTATAGTCGACTGCCCGTAGTCCACCATAGTCTCGGGGACTACACCCAGTGGGTGCACTCAGCATGCCCCCACCTATCTACAAACCCAATCGACACACCCAGTGGGTGTACAGACACAAAGATTTCTGGAAAGAAAATCTTCAGATAACATATCCTAACAGAACAGGCGGTTGCCAACTAACCTCGACATTGCTCTGAAGGGCTGAGCTTGCATCGTAAGCCGCTTGGCTGGCTTCCCGGATCGCCTTCACTTGCTCCATCATAATCCCCGCCTGGCGTATAGCCTCCTTAGCAGCGCCCGCCTGGTCCTCTGGGACGTGGTGTGTAGCAAAAAGGGAGGGCGGTTCGGCAGTCGATGATGAAGGCCGGACGCTCGTCAGCGGCACGGCGAAGGTCACAGAATGCCGAGCGGCGTTGCCACCCTCTTGAACCGGCGCCTCAGGTGCCGACGTAGTCCGAGTGGCCCTGCCAGCCGGGTCTTTTCTGCTCTTCCTCGCCTTCAGAGGCACCTCGTCATCATCATCAGGGAGATCAATGATGTGGCGAGGAGCTGCAAGATAAATCTAGAGTTGGAACATGAAGATCCAGTCGACCAAAGTGAAAACTACAAGAGGACGTACCAGGGTTGGAGGTGACAGTGTCTTCCATTTCTTGGTTGCCATCCTTGGCGGAGGTCTCAAAGGTAGCAGCGCTGCAGATTTCAGAAATCAGTCGGTTAGTCGATGAGTCGACCGGAAGTTCACTTGAGCTGAACAAAGAAACACAAATCCTGCTGTTACCCGGAGATGGTGGGAATGGCCATTTTCATTTTGGGCAAGGCCTTCGGCGGCTTGGACGACTCTACTCGCGGATGCTTCGGTGCTTTTTCAGTCGGCGCCGGAGAGGCCGTCCGAGGGCGCTTTGTCGATGGCACAACGGGCGCGACCGCTTTGCCACGCTCCCTCGCGGGGTCGTGGGCGAGCTTGGATCGCCTCTCCGTGCGAGGAGGATCGACTTACATTTCCTCCTCCTCCTCGCTGGAACCGTCTTCATCCTCTTCCCCCTCGTCGTCAGATTTCCACTCCCCCTCCTCACTTTCGCCTCCACTCGCCTCCCCCTCCTCGGCTTGTTCCTGCGCCCCATTGGGCATCGAGTACATTTCAGTCGTGACCTAGCAGACAGCAAACAAGACAAAAGTCACTCGGTTGATTTCAAATAGACAGAATGGAAAGAAAAACAGAATCGCAGTCGGAAATGCAGTATTGGACCTTGTCAACTTCATACGATTGGTCGAGTGGAACGACCCTCCTGGCTCCTCGGGGGTTGTCCTTGTTCCCCGTAATGCTTCCCATCCACCGCTCCAGCGTGACGCTGTCGATCTCCTCCGGGTGGATCAGAGTGGTGTCCTCAGTTCCAGAATACATCCACATAGGATGATCTCAGAATTGGAGCGGCTGGATGCGCTGCCGAAGGAAGACCTCTAGGAGGTCCATACCAGTCACCCCGTCGCGGATGAGCTGCACGACGCACTCAACCAGCACCTTCACCTGTGCCTTCTCCTCCGGGACCACCTTCAAAGAGGAGGGCTTCCTCACTCGTTCCATGGAAAAGGGAGGGAGCCCGGTCGACTGCCCCGGCATCGGCTGGTCCTTGCAGTAAAACCAAGTCGTCTGCCACCCTCGGACGGAGTCGGGCAAAACCATGGTCGGAAAAGAACTTTTCCCCCTCAACTGGATCCCAAGGCCCCCGCACATTTGAATCACATGTGTCCTCTCGTCATTCGGATTGGCTTTTTTCACCGTTTGGGAGCGACAGGTGAAGATGTGCTTAAAGAGGCCCCAGTGAGGCCGGCAACCCAAGAAGCATTTGCACAGAGACACGTAGGCGGCGAGATACACTATGGAGTTGGGTGTGAAGTGGTGGAGTTGTGCCCCAAAGAAATTCAGAAACCCCCGGAAGAAAGGGTGGGGCGGCAAAGAAAACCCATGGTCCACGTGGGTGGCCAGAAGAACACACTCACCCTCCTGAGGCTGCGGCTCTGACTCTCTCACCGGGAGCCGCCCCGATCCATGGGGGATCAGCCCTCCATCGGCCAGGTCATCGAGATCCGCCTCAGTGATTGTCGAGCGGATCCAGTCGCCCTGGATCCAGCCCGACGGCAAGCCGGTCCTCGATGAGGAGCCGCTCCGACCGGTTCCCCTCCCCTTCGCCTTCGCCGTTGCTTTCTTTGCCTGCTCCAGAGCCGCCGTCTTCTCCTTCACCATCGTCACCGGCGGAGCACACGCGAGGCAAGCGGCGTTGAGGCAGAAGCTAACGCGGCGGAGAAATCTAGAGAAGAGGAAGGAATGAGGGCGCACTGTTGAAAACCCCCCGTCTAGCGCTTTATATAAGGCTGCTTCCAAGTGGCTGATGTGTGGGCCCGGATGATCCTGTCAAATCCCGCAACAGTCGCGCGCACGATACGTGGTGAAAAAGGTGGCGCGGAGATCGAGGCATCCCTGCCTTATCCCGTCCGATTGCTGCGGCCTCACCCCGTCCCGCGTACTTCCCAAAATTCAAATCCCGCAGAATCCACGAGTTGCAGAACGACTCGTCAGACAGAAGATCCCCTCCGTTTTGACACTCGGATCTCCCCAAGAGAAAAGCTTCACTCGACAAACATAAAGAATGGATCAAGGCGACTGAAAAAGAAGTTGATGCCGTCACCTAAAAATTCGTTGATCCAAGACAGGACATACTCATAGCACGAGAAATGGGTCGAAAGGATTATCAACTCCTTCCCCACTCAAACCTCGATCCATTCGGGGGCTAATGATGAAGCTATGTACCTAGGGTAGGGTCATGGACCTGTCTAAGCTATCCTATCCAAGGACATCTCTAGAAGAAACTACCTGTCAGTCGACTTAAAGGTGATCCACTCGACGGACTCGAGGACACTCGACCATGAAGCTAATCACTCGACCATGAAGCTAACCACTCGACGGCCAGAAGATCTAAAGTCACTCTGCGTGTAACGGTCTGTCATAAGTAGCCTTTATGGTCTTCATAGCACTTTTATGAGGGCGTTACTGACTTAATGTACTTTAAACCCTGCATAACTGAGGGCTGGAGGGGTCTGGCGAACTCTACATAAGCCACCCCCCTCCTCAGTGTAAAGGGTTCGCACCCCTGTAACTCACACGCATATAATCCAGTCGACCGCCTCCGGGCACCGAGACGTAGGGATGTTACTTCCTCCGAGAAGGGCCTGAACTCGTAAAACTCTTGCGTGTACAGCTACTCCATAGCTAGGATCTTGCCTCTCCTTTAGTACCCCCTACACTACTGTCAGACTTAGAACCACGACAGTCACTCCTTGGCAAATGCAATAAATACTAGTACTCCCTGTGTCCCATTATATAAGAACGTTTTTGACACTACACTAGTGTCAAAAACGTTCTTATATTATGGGACGGAGGGAGTACGAAGAAAGAGATAGAGAGGAGTAAAAAAATACACTTATAGCCAACCTTGTTGTAGTATGAGTGACTAAGTGATGACTATGTATGACATGCCAACATCAGATAGCCTAACGCACCGTGTTAAATCTCCAAGGGCGCGACCGCGTGAGCGACGCGACGGTCGTGGTAGGCGCGACCATGATACGGGCTGCTGGCAGCCCTTGGATCTGAGATCAAATGGTCGCATGCTAAGTTGCTGAAAATTTTAAGAATAACCCTCCAGGATAAGATATTCACCCATAGGTCTAGAATCACGCCATTCAACCGTTCGATCTCAGATCCAAGGGCTCTTGGAAACCCGTATCATGGGAGAATGGAAAGCCACTACCCTGACGTTCGCACGCTGGCAGTTCGCTCCTACTCGTCCCCGCACGTCCTTTAATACTACAGCGGTTCGCTCCTAGTCGTCCCGTCCATTCACATTACGGCAGTTCCACTAATCCTAACCCTCCTCCCAAATCCATGGCGTCCCAAATCTCCCCGATCGGCGGTGAGTACAAGGTTAGAACCATCACCGGTGATGAGTTCGACGTCATCTACACCCGTACTTCCACGACGGTGAAAGGATGCCTTTCTCGCTTCAGACGCATGTTTGAAAACTCACATGATGAGTGGGTCGCTGGGCTAGATGTTGAGTACACCACAGTCGTGGGACGAGAGAAGGATCTAAAGGACAAAGAGAGGAAGAAGCCCGCCGTGATCCAGATTTGCGTACATAACGTTTGCTTGGTCTACCACATATGCCATGCCGATGTTGAGTGCTAGGATTTTAAGAACTTCCTCGAGGACAAAACAGTCAAATTCGTTACTGTAGACTTTAAGAACGATAAAGAAGTCCTGCGTCGGATAGGCCTCGTTGTAGGCAACCCCTTCGACCTCCAGAAGAATCGGCTGGTGCCCTCTCGTCAGCCTTCAATGCTGACTCTGGCAGGAGCCATGGTTCATCCTTCATACGGTAAACTAGAGAAACCTCCATACACGTTTCATCGTCATGCATGGCAGCAGAATGTACTAGATATAGACCACATCCAGTACGCTGCAATGGATGGCTAGCTTTGTTTCAATATCTACAAGGGTTGGATGAAGAGCAACAACCAAGTTGGCGGTTCAAGCAAAGAAGTATTGGCGAAGAGGAAGAGGGACAAGGACGAAGTCGAGGACGTGGACAAGGACTCCGAGTAAGGTGGCAGTGTCTACCGGATTAGTTGCATAGTTTAATTTCAGGTGTGCTTAGTTTAATTTGAGGGGTGTGTTGTGCTGAGCCCCCAGCAGAACTATGTTTTGTTTCTTCTCGTTACTTTAACTCTTCAGTATGTACATATTAGTACTAGTATTTCTTTAATAGAATTTAGCATCCCAATTAAGCACGTACTAGCTTTTTTAATAGTACTATATGCATAATTTGGCGACGAGCGCTCTCTATATGTACCACCTTTTTTTTAAATTTCAATTTTTGCTCCATGGCGCAATCCATCGATAGTGGAGTACTACTGTACAAAAGTATACATTTTTTAAAAGGCTAGCGTACTGTTCATCACACACACACACACACACACACACACACACACACACACACATATATATATATATATAGCCAGTTAAATTCTCAACCTAGAACGATGTGCATGCCATGTAGTAAACCGATCCGGAGGAAGTATAGTAAAAATGAGGTGATTTTACCGAGCGATCAGTGGGGGAGCATGGCCTGTCATGCGGTCCCACGTGTCATGAAGTACCAAGGCGATGCGCGTGTCCCTCTTGAGGCAGAAGCAATACTAGTACGTGGTTTGAGATGATGTCAAACCGAAGTGTGAAATAATGGTTGCTTCGTCCGTCTGGGAAGGTGCGGCATTGTGATTTGACGTCTCATTGCTCATTACTACTACTGGGCCGGTACGAGTGGGGTGCGTCCCCCCTGCTGTTTTGCACTGTTATTTGGTGCTTGACACGTCGACCCGGTTGCTATATGTCCCACATGTCGGCGACAAGAAGTATAGAATTCATGAAAGGGAGCGTCGACAGAGGAGTATACTATAGAATTCATGAAAGGGAGCGACTTAGTTTTGGAAAAATCTGTTTTTACGGAGTACGTACCCACTAGGGTTTATAGGGATCATCTAAAAAACATTCGTTTTTCCGTTTGATAAGTCTCAATTCTACTATACTACTAGTAGTACCATTACATGTTGGATTTCGAGGTGTGTTAGATCACCGACGCAAGCAGTGTCAAGAGGAAACTAACCAATGCATGTACAAGTTCATGGAAATTTAGTGGTCATTCATGCATTCGTTCTAATTAATGCCTCGGTAAACATAACTTCTTGAGAAAAACGAGTGTACTGTGCAAACTACGAAATTAATTCAACCACTCACATTCTACCTTGGTTGGAGAGATTTTGAAATTGAGCCATAAACTGGAAAGGCTCGATTACTATTTGTGGCCTTGTATAGATGCAAAATGTATTTTTTATAGTGGCCTTGTATAAGTAAATGGAGGGAGTACTAACCAAAGTACGTACATAGTAACAAGGAGTAAATGGAGGGAGTAGTAAAATTTTCTCCTCGTGCTGCGAGCCACCGCGCGCGTGGGCGAGGGAGTGGGCGTAAAGGCTTACAGTAGTAGTAAGCTTCACCTCATCATGCGAGCCACTGCGTCCGTGGGCGGGGAGACGGTGTACTAAGCAAATTTCTCCTTGTTCTGCGAGCTGACGGGACACATCAAAAGTACTCCAGTGAATAGAGCCTTGTCTCTAAGGTAGGCCCCACATGGTTTGCCTCTTTTCTTAATTTAACATAATGCGTCAAGTCGCAATTTGTTTGTTCCCCCGTGGTAGACGATCCTCCCTCCACCAAGTGGACAACCAGGACACGAGCCAAATTACCATGTGGGCTGCCTTTTTCGTATAGAAATGAGCTCCACCGTGTACCCGCACGGGTGTGGTTGGGAAAGAGACGGGAGTACGTGCGCCGTGCGTGCACCTCTTCTCTTCGTGCATGTCCCCCACCTACGTGGGTGTGTGAGAGAGAGATACAAACCTAGACATAATGCGCCGTCCATCCCCATGCCTCCGCCCAGTCCGACCACCAGTCACCACCACGGCACCACGCCCCACTCCTCCTCACCTTATCTCTCATATTTCTCCCTCCATTTTTATATATAAGGGGCCGCTATCAAAACTACAATTTGCAGATATACAAGGCCACTAACACTAATCGATGCAATATTAATGGTGTTTGCCTCATGGTACTAGCAAAGGAGGACATTAATTATCCCTTGCATGCATGCGGGAGTTTGTAAAAAAATGCATCTTGATGTTCCGTGCAATGCACGGGCATCTTGCTAGTCCATGAAAACAACACATGGCAAAATTCCACGGCGAACGAGGGATTTGAATATGTTGGGAGGGGCTGTTTGGATCTTGCCCGGGGTAGCCAAAATATTGGCGACCCTTTTGTCCACCGATGCCTTTGCCACCGATGAACAAGGAATGGCTCGGGTGCTCATGCGGTCATGCATCCTCCAGCGCGCACGTTGGAGACGAGCTTGCACGAGCTGTGTTTTTTTGTCCCACAAAGCCACCCGAGCCGCCCGCAGACTGACCGGCGACCCGCAAATTACGCCATCCAACCGTAGCCGCACACATTATGACAACAACTCAACCAACTGGACGAAATTCATGCAAACACGTAGACAAACTGATATTTCATATAAACAACGAAGGAAATCATATAAAATACCGGATTTTCACACAAACATGACGGATTTCATTACATTCAAATGAACTACGCGGTGCTAGTTCTGGACAGCACAGGTATATAATACCTGGCCTAAATGGTCGCCCACCGATCGGTTTGTGTTCCTCATGTCCGGCAGCACAATCACCGGACCGCCGGGAGCCCCGGAGGTATATGCTTCAGCGCAAAGGATGGCTCGCTTCCCCACTGCCCAACTGATATCATTGGCTGGTGCCGAAGATGATGGTGGCCGGCATCGGTTTGAGTTCATCACCAGCCACTACTTCGCCATGGCCGGCACCGGCTCGAGTTCATCCTAACATTCCCCTCTTCCGTGGAGCCCATGCGGGGTCGACGAAGGTCCTCACAAC
This sequence comes from Triticum dicoccoides, assembly GCF_002162155.2. Classification (NCBI taxonomy): domain Eukaryota; kingdom Viridiplantae; phylum Streptophyta; class Magnoliopsida; order Poales; family Poaceae; genus Triticum; species Triticum dicoccoides. Next base: position 81,929,788 of record NC_041385.1, read on the forward strand.
AAAAGGATCCGGCAAGACACCTGTTGTGTACGCCGGTGTCGCCTCCGCGGTGGCCTTCATGGGACCCAAGCGGCGGCGGCCTCCCGTGTTCTACTTCTCCTCGATGATGGTGGCGGACACGGAGGCGCTGGCCACCGACTCGTCGCTCTCCGCGCACCCGGCTTCTGTCGCTGCTTGCATGGCGCGGCCGCCGGCGTTGGGAGTCTCGGCCATAGAAATGGGAGACGCGGTATGAGGCGGTGGCATGGACGGCAGCAACGACGCCCGTGCACTGCTCCTCGTCGAGCTGGCCTGGAGCGGCGAGTTGCTGAACTGCGCGCCGGCTTGGGGCGGCAACTGGCTCTGTCGGGCAAGGGGAGGGAGGTGGATCAGTGAGCTGCATAACTTGTATCCGGCAGGCTACCCAACCGGCTTGGATGCGGAATAACTACTCTTCGTAAGCCATTGTAAGAGTGGACAAAATGGTGGAGGAGATTGGGGAGCGGCGGAGGTGTGCGATTCTTGGCCGACGTTTGGCCTCATTTAAATAGGAGATTAAATAGACGATGGACGGGAGGACTCGGCCGGCATTGCGTTTAACGCCGGCCCGGTCATGAACGGACGTGTGTCCAGAGTGGATTTCTCGGCTTCCACACGGGCGGGTTTCATGGAGGCGTTTGAATGCGGCACAGAGGCGTGTTCAGCTGGGCGTGCCGCGAGTGGCGCCCTCGACTCTGACCTAGGACACCGCACCATTCTTCCACTGGCATGTGGGCTCTTTGGGTGCATGGCCTGCATGTCAGTGACCCAACGCAGGCAGCGCACAACAGAGGAACCTTTGGTGGGCCAGGGCGGTCAGAAGCGGGCATTTCATAAATCGATGATTGTTCATTGAGTGTGACATCATCTTTTTCATATAGTTAAGCCTACTATGTTGATAGCCCGTTCGATACGTTGTGATTCATAAAGACCGATGCAAACATCAATGTTCTGCTTATCACAGATAAGATTGATTAATACCCGTAACAATCCATGTCCTTAACAAAGGGTGCATGCACGTATAGGTTGAGCGTGTGTCTTGCGTCATGTGCTGTGTGCATGCAGGTGTCCGAGTGTTGCGTGCGTGCAAGGGTGCATTTCAGTGTTGCATGCATGGGTGCGTACGTGCGTGTGTTCGTGAGTGCATCTGTACGTGTCAGTGTTGCATGCCAGCATGCGTGCGTGTGTACGTTATGTGTACATGTTAGTGTTGCACGCCTACATGCGTGCATGTCTTGCATGCGTGCATGTGTACGTGCGCGGTGAGGCTACACGTAAGTCGACTGACTTTTTCATCTCTGGTCATTAGATTTTCCAGCCGTTGGATATGAATTCAAGGGCCTCTAGTTTATCATCAAACTCCATCCCCCCTGAGCCGCCAGCCACCACCGGCCGAACCGCCCGCCCCCGCCGCCCGCGGCCGGCCCGCCCTCCCCGAAACCACTCCCCACCGCCGGTCCGCCGCCGCACCGGCCATCCCTCTAGCCCCCCTCCCCCCCTGCGCCGAGCTTTTTCTCCGGGGATCCCCACCCCACGGCCCAATGAACGCCCTCCCCCCCAACCGCCGGTGACTGCCAACCAGAGGTCTCACGACTTCGAATACCCACCGACCACTAGTTTATTACCATTTCTGTCCTTCATATACGCGCTGACGGGTGGGCCCTATGGTAATGTGCGCTGCTGAATGTGGACCGTTTGACTGGTCAATTGATCGTGTTATCAACAAATTACGGAGTTGTATGGTGAGCCGATGACCGTATGATCACCCTAAAATGTACTCCTATTTTATTAACACAGTATAGACTCAAACTACCATTTCTTTCTTTCATATACGGGCTGACAGGTGGGACCCACGATTACGCACCCTGATGGTGCAACACTAGTTGTGTCGTTTGACTGGTCAATTGATTGTGTCATCAACAAAATACGGAATTATACGGGTGAGCCAGTGACAATATAATCATGACATGTATTTGTTTAACACGGTACAGATGCAAGGGCTCATATGTATGCGCAAGCACTCACCGCTATAAGCGCACACACGCGAACCCTACCCCTATGAGCACCTTCGAGAGAGTGGGCCAGCATATATGATCTTGAGATTTTACGAAGTCACCATAGGTGCCTCGTAGTCGAGTGGAACGTCTCCTCCCACTGAACGTACATCGCCGGAAAATACTGAAATTAACACAAGATAAATGCGAGCATCGGGACTTTAACCTTGGTGGGATCGAGAAACCAATGTCCTCTAACCATCCAACCACATGTTGGTTAGCATGACAAAATGTATGTGGTGACCGTGATGAGCTTATTATGAAGTCCAGTGACCATATCGTGCTTTCGCTTCAAATACAATGACCGTAAGTGTCGTCAACAAAATATGGAGCACGCATCAAATGCAAAGTCCGTCAGTGTCATCAACAAAATATGGAGACATATCGTGAGCTAGATACCGTTGTACTATCGTATATGCTTATTTTCTTAGTGGCCGATTGCGTGTGTGGTGTGGTGGGCACATCATTTCTAGTTGTGGTGGGTCAGCATGAAGACTCATGGGTCGGTTCCATCCTGCGCCACATATAGGTTGGACCGAGACGTGTTATACGGAGACCCATGTGGAGGACTCGGCGCACAACACGAAGCTACCAGAGTCACGAAGGACTCTATCCCCACTGGTGATAAGCCGACTATATATGATTTGTAACCCTAGGCCCTTAGTATGTTATACAAGCTTGGGGGCTACTTCGTCGATAGTATACACACACACGCACAATGCCTGGTATTCACGTGTACTTTGTACACACCCCTATCACTAATATACAGTACCAGGAGTAGGCTCTTTCTTCAATTACAAGGGTCCGATCCGAACTAGGGTAAAACTTTGCCTCGTATTACCATCCAGCTTAACAGCCAGGGATATCCTACCGAATGATATGATGAAATCATATCTGCCAACTACTATTAGAGAGGTGTGTCGGGGGGGGGGGCAATGTGTGCGAGAGAGGCACTTAAAGATAATGTGCGTGCGGGAGACACGTAGGAACATATATGTGCATATAAAGGGATAGTAGAGACCGCATGTGTATATATGCATGTGAGAGAAATAGTGTTTTCCAACTAAGATTAGTGAAAAGAGTGGTACATAGTAGTCAGAGAGAGAGAGAGAGAGAAACAGAGAGAGCATGTGCGTGAGACACCCCGACACCCTGAGAGAGATTTTGAGCATGTGTGAAAGAGAAACGCCGATGCATATAAAGTGTGTGCACTTATGCGTTATATAGAGAGATATATAACGCGTTTGTGAGAACGGGGCGAGGCATAGTGTATCTACGTGTAAAAGGCGGTTCTACGCATTAAATTAAAATATAAATGGCATTATTATATTTGGATGAGATCATGAATTTTGCAAATTTGCGTATGGATGAAAATCGGTCTATCAGACACCCATACTCTATTGAATTCTAGCATGTGCATGTGTTTATTTCATATTATCGATCCATAGAGTGAGAGCGGTTTGAAATACATGCAATGGATGCTTTTGCAATTCATATATAAACATTAATTAGTGCACTCCATGTTGTTAGTGTGAAGCACTTTATACATTTGTCACTTGCATGGATACATTCCAAATTGCTAGCTATGAAATAAAATACATGTCGAATTCAACATAAAGGGGGTTTCGAAGATTCGAATTCATAGGAAGTGCATTCATCTATTTGAACCCGAGATAATGGCATCTGTAAATCAGATGTAAAAGGGGGCATCAATCTTTGTTGTGAGTTTGAACATGCTATATATATTCATACGCATATCTAACTTTTTTTTGCAACCAAGGAGATTATACCTGGAACCATGCATGAACTGAGGTAAGTTGCATATTTTTTAATATATACTCATGTACAATGTATATTAAAATGTACCCCCTCCATTCCAAAATAATTGTAGCTTTAGGATTTTCAAGAGTAAAGATTCGTGAAATTTGACAAATCCTGAAAGTTCAATTCAAGAGAACCGAAAAGGTTAATGCTTCTGCTCCCAAATATTGAACGAAGCGCCAAATAGGCCTCTGGTCACCCGAAACCGCACGAGACTAATGTTTTGGTGGTAGGAAATTACTGTCCTGACTCTGGCCTGTGTAGCCTATCGCCCGATGTCCAAAGGTCTAAACCGAGGTAGGTTTGTAACTTCACCAAGACGCCAGTCTCAACCGCCTCCGAGAAGCATTCATACGCCATGGGCACCTAAACACCCATGCGCTCGGCCGAAATCTATCCCGCCCACATTTGGGACACCTGACATGAATGTCCTACCCCCAACCCGCAATATGTCCAAAATTTTAGATGGGGGCAAAGTTTGTAACTTTCCCCAAATTTCAAACAAGCGCGTCTCAAACCGAAACGTTGTTCCCCCTTAGTTCCCCGCCTCCCTCCGTTTCCCCATTCATACTCCGTGGGCACGAAAACGCCCTCTCCACCAGCCGCGAAACCCCAGCCTCCTCCGTCCTCCACCCCATAGCGGCCAATCCACCACCGCCCTCCTCCATCACGCCGGAGCCGGTACCCCGACGTCGTCGTCCAACGCAACCACAACCGCAACACCCTCAAGGACTTAACAGTTGAAGTCGAGGTAGAGCTGCCTCCACAATGCCGACACTGACGTGCGCCGTACCAGAACCACTCCGACCACGCCGTCCTGTGCCTCACTGCTGCTGCTCCACTATCGCAACCGTCCACCGCACCGGAGCTGTTCCCACTACGCCGCCGTTCGCCGCCTCGGATCTTGTTGGGGATATAAGTACTGGATGTAAACCGCCCAGGAGGGGCCGGTTTACCTTCAACTACATTGAAGCCCATGAAGATTCAGACAATGGTGCTTTACTAATGAAGCTTAGAGGCCCGGAGCCCAAAGGCGGATTAGGGCCCATAGTGGTAAACCGCCATGGTTATGTAACTTGTATTGTAAGTTAGGAAAGGAGAAACCGAGCCGGACACTTTTATGAGTCGGCCTCGGGGCTCTATAGACCGGCCGGGCGTCAACCTATGTATATAAAGGGACGACCCGGCGGTGGTTCAGGGACAACAGACAACAACTCGAGACTCGGGCAAAGCATTTTTTCTCCCTGGTCATCGAAACCCAATCAATCCCATCACAACTAGATGTAGGCTTTTACCTTCATCGAAGGGGCCGAACTAGTATAAAACTCCTGTGTCCCTTGTCCGGTTTAACCCCTTCAAAGCTAACCCGTAGTGATGGCTCCGCGACTAAGTCCTTTCATGAGGACATCTGACGTGTTAATTCCACGACAGTTGGCGCCCACCATGGGGCGATCACACGATGGTTTCGAGTTCTTGAAGGGCATCTCTGAAGGATTTAAGGGGTACGTGGTCGGCCGGATGACCAAGAGTCGTCGTGGCAAGCTCTACATCGACGATGAAGGATGGGGCCCCGAGGCCGGCTCAATCGAGTACGGGTACCGGGTCCCCTTTGGTGGAATTCATGTCTTCATCGGCAAGATCGGCGAACCGGGCCCTGAGCCGGACATCTACACCGACCTCGTCGAGACGGCTCAGCGTGCAAGTCCTGCCCGGGTCAAGCCCGCCATGAAGCGTGCGTTCGTAGGATGTGTCCATGGAATCGGATCTGAACCGGTGTCTGAAGGCGAGACGGCTGTTTATTCCGATGGCGAGTCATCCACTAGCGAAACCGAGTCCCTGTATCGAATTCATGATGGTGTGTTCAAAGGATATTCCGATGGCAATAGTATTCCGGACCTCCTTGAACCGCTGAGTCAGGTTGCTGTTTTCATGGCCAAAACACAGCCCACTCTGCAATCTTCATCCATAGCAGCAATGAATATCGGATCAGCAGCCGCGGCAGGAGGCCCGACGCGCCAACCGGCTCAAGTCCTCTCCGGTTTGATGGATGCCTGGGCAACCTTGTTAACCACGGCAGTTACCCCGAAGACGCAGGATCAGCATAATGCGAATATTGCAAAGCTGAAGGACCAGATAACACAGGCTAAGGAGGACCTAGCAACTGAGGACGCTAGGTTGGCTGAAGAACGGGCCGCTTTGGATGCCCAGTCACAGAAAATACAGGCGCAGAACTACCGGCTCATGTTGGATCAGAATGCAACAAATGATGTAATGCGGAGTAAGTATCGGTCACATATGCCACCAGTCTTCGAGGGAGTAAATCTTTTCAATATGCCAGGGGCTGGGCCGAGTAATCCGATAGCCACAAACCGGCTGACGCACCGAGGGCAGCACCGGATCAACCACGAACGATGGAACCACCTCGATGAACGGATAACCCACCGCAATACGTGTCAACACCGCCGGGTCACTTCTCGAGCCCTTTGGATAACATGATTGCTGCAGCATCTCGCCTGGCAGCCATTCCGATGGAGGGTGATTCACTGGCAACAATTGAGACATGGCGGGCCAGAGATCTTCTTCAAACCGCCGTGGTGCAGCAGCAGGCTTATTCCTATAGCCGGGATAGAATTCACTCAACTCCCCGTCTGAGCAAACGTTACAGCAGGCACATGGATGAACCGGAAGTGTCTAGCAGTGCGCGGCACCGCAATGTTCCCCAAGGACCCAATCTGGCACGCGGCGAGGTAAATGCTCAAGACGTGGTGGATAATGGCAGGGCACGAAGGAAGGCCGCTTTGGCAGCACAATATGCGGGTCGCCATCAACCCGCCCCGGTTCAGCCTGCGGCGTCAGTAGACCGTGGTACCGGGTTAGCCTTCAGTTCCTGGGGAGTGCCTTGTCTCATTCCGGCTCTACATAATGTGCAACTGCCTAAGGATTTTAAGGGTCCACGTAAGGTGCCGAATTACACTGCTGATCAGCCACCTGAGGCGTGGTTCGAGAGTTATGAGATGGCAATGGAGATGTTGTATGTGGATGAAGCGGCCTGTGCAAAGTATTTCACGATGATGTTGGAAGGGACAGCCTGTACTTCGTTGAAAAACTTGCCAGCTAACTCCACCGAGTCATGGGACCAGTTGAAGGCCCGGTTTATAGCCAATTTCAAAGACACATGCAAACAGCCTATGTCCATTGTGGATCTGGATGCCTGTGTTCAAGGAGAGAACGAGTCAACAATTCATTGGGTGTGCCGGGTTTCAGAAGTTTTGAATTCATCGGACCAGATTAATGCTGGCCAAGCAATCATAACCCTGGAGCATAATTGTCGGTTTAAGTCACTAAAAATGAAGTTGGGATGGCTCAAGCGCCACTGCAATGACATGGGAACACTTATGGCAGCCTTGGTCAAATATGTTGATTCTGATAGTACCAAGGATCCCGATTCTGATGAAGAGAAAACGGAGAAGGGAAACAAGAACGGCAGTGCAAAATGTCAGCATCACAACCAAGGAGGCCATGGAGGTAATGGTAAGCGCAAAGCAGATAGTTCAGATTTTGTAGCTAACACCAATATGTAGTGTCGTAAAGGTAAACCACCCCAGCGCGGCGAAGGGATGAATTTGGAACGTTTGTTAAATCAGCCCTGCCCGAAGCACGGGACCAAGGAAGCTCCATCAACACATCTTTGGAAGGATTGCCACATTATGAAAGAGTTTAAAAATTCTGATCTATTTCGGTATGATCAGGGCCCGTCAGGCGGTTCAGGACCAGGTTTTCATGGTGGCGGCGGTTCAAGCTCTGGATTTCAGAATAATCAGGGCAACTAGAGCAACCAAGGTGGTCGTAGCCAACTGAATAATCAAGGGAATCAGCAGCAGTCAGGTTATCAAAGTCACCCCAAGCAGTTGAATGGTGGGCAGTATCATGTGTTCACTACTAGTTTGTGCAAGCGTGATCAGAAGCTTCACAAGAGAGCAGTTAATACTGTTGAACCGGCAGTGCCACGTTATTTGTGGTGGTCCGAGCAGCCCATTGTGTGGAGCAGAGAGGATCATCCGCCCCGGGTTGATAATCTGGGTCACCTCGCTTTGGTGGTGGCACCTCAGGTGGGAGGTTATAAGTTCACCAAAGTGCTGATGGATGGAGGAAGTAGCATCAATATCCTGTACTATGAGACTTTCCGTCGCATGGGGTTAACAGATAAGAGTCTTAAACTGTCAAACACTATTTTTCATGGTGTGGTGCCAGGTAAATCGGCATATCCTGTTGGCAAGATCGCTTTAGAAGTTGTGTTTGGAGATGAGCATGATTCTAGGTCTGAGATATTGACCTTTGAAGTGGTGAAGATCCAGAGCCCGTATCACACACTTTTTGGACGACCGGCTTACGCCAAATTCATGGCGAGACCCTACTATATCTATCTACAGCTCAAAATGCCAGGTCATAAAGGGACTATCACAGTACATGGAAGTCGAAAGATAGCTTTGGATTGTGAGGAACATGATGTAGCCTATGCTGAGTCGGTTTGTGCTACAAATGAGCTGAAATTTTATAAGGAAAATGTTGATCCGACAGACATGACCCCTCTGAAGAAGCCCATCACCGAGCATGACCCGACACTGAAGTTCAAGCCGACTGATGAGACTAAACTTGTTGACTTTGTTCCTAGTGATTCATCCAAACAATTTAGCATCAGCACAAATCTGGATCCGAAATAGGAAAGCGCGCTCATCGAGTTCATATGTGAGAACCGGGACATTTTTGCATGGAAGCCTTCTGACATGCCAGGTGTACCGAGGGAACTCGCTGAGCACACTCTCAATATTGATCCCAAGTTTAAACCGGTCAAGCAATTTCTTCGCCACTTTAACAAGGAAAGACGCAAGGCCATTGGTGAAGAGGTAGCCCAGCTGTTGGCTACTGGGTTTATCGTTGAAGTATTTCACCCCGAGTGGTTGGCTAATCCGGTGCTTGTTCTCAAGAAAAATGGCACTTGGCGTATGTGTGTGGACTACACGGACTTGAATAAAGCTTGTCGGACGATCCCTTTGCTCTCCCGCGCATTGATCAGATTATTGATGCGACAGCGGGTTGTGAGCGCCTGAGTTTCTTGGATGCTTATTTAGGTTATCATCAGATCAAGATGGCAGTTAAGGACCAGGAGAAGACAGCCTTCATCACTCCCTTTGGAGCCTTCTACTATGTTTCTATGCCCTTTGGGCTCAAGAGTGCCCAGGCAACTTATCAGCGTTGTGTGCAGAACTGTCTTCACACGCATATTGGGCGTAATGTTCATGCCTATGTGGATGACATTGTGGTAAAATCCAGGAAGAAGGAAACCCTGATAGGTGACCTCAAGGAGACGTTTGACAATCTTCGGGTTTACAAAATGATGCTTAATCCGGACAAATGTGTTTTTGGTGTTCCGGCAGGCAAACTCTTAGGCTTCCTTGTGTCCAACAGAGGCATTGAGGCTAATCCGGAAAAATCAAAGCGATTACATACCTGGCTAAACCAAAGTGTATCAATGATGTTCAGCGTCTGGCGGGTCGGATTGCAGCCCTTAGCCGGTTTATCAGCCGTTTGGGAGAGAAGGCGATTCCTTTGTATTAGATGTTGAAAAAGACAGACGATTTCGTCTGGAGTGACGCAGCTAATGCAACTTTTGAGGAGTTAAAGTGGTAGTTGGTTGAACCGCCGGTTCTTGCTGCTCCGGTTGACAATGAGCCCTTGCTATTATACGTGGCTGCCAATGCCCGAGCGGTCAGTGTGGCAATTGTGGTTGAGCGTAAGGAGGCCGGGAAGGAGTATCCGATTCAATGACCCGTGTATTACATCAGTGAAGTCCTGATCGAGTCAAAACAACACTATCCACATTGGCAGAAGTTGGTGTATGGAGTCTTTATGGCCAGTCAAAAGCTCAAGCAATACTTTCAAGGTCATCCCATCACAGTGGTTAGTTCTGCTCCTTTGGGCGATATAATTCAGAACAGGGAAGCAACTAGTCGGGTTGCAAAGTGGGCAATTGAGCTTGGTCCACATGGTTTGAAGTATATGCCTCGAACGGCCATAAAATCTCAGGTGCTTGTCGACTTCATCAATGATTGGACCGAGTTATAGGCACTAGAGGACAAACCGTACAGCACATACTAGACTATTCATTTTGATGGATCCAAGCAATTGGAGGGCTCGGGGGCTGGAGTTGTCCTTACTTCCCCTCGCAGTGATAAAATTTGCTATGTTCTCCGCTTGATGTTTCCTTGTACTAACAATGCAGCGGAGTATGAAGCTTTACCCCATGGTCTCCGCATGGCTAAAGAGATGAACTTAAGTCGAGTTCGTTGTTTTGGAGATTCTGATCTGGTGGCTCAGCAAGTCTCTGGTACTTGGGATTCTAAGGATCCACTCATGGAAGCCTATAGACGAGAGGTGGATATTGTGGCAGGTCACTTTAAGGGTTACCAGGTTGAGCACATTGACCGGCGCAAAAATGAAGCAGTTGACGCTTTAAGCCGGCTGGGATCTCAGCGTAAACCGGTACCACCCAATACCTTTTTAGATATCCTGCATAACCCGTCTGTTAAGTTGCCTTCAGAGGAAGATTTAGATGTTCCTGATCTGGAGGCTCAATTGGTGGCCGCTTTACACATTACTCCGGATTGGACGGTTCCATATTTGGCGTATATGAACCGGGGCGAGCTACCAGATGATGAGGTTTTTGCCAGGCAGATAATCCGGCGATCCAAGTCCATGGTGGTTTATAATGGTGAGTTACACCGTTGTAGTGTCTCACGCATGTTTCAACGTTGTGTTTCTCCTGAAGAAGGACATGAGGTTCTACGTGAAATCCATGAAGGGGGTTGTGGTCACCATGTCGGTTCAAAATCCCTGGTAGCTAAAGCTTTTCGTCATGGGTTCTATTGGTTGACAGGTCATGCTGATGCGGAGTTTCTGGTAAAGCGGTGCGACGCTGTCAGAAGTTTTCACGCCGAGCTCATGTTCCGGCTCAAGAATTAAGGATGATTCCTATCACTTGGCCGTTTGCCACTTGGGGGCTTGATATGGTGGGACCTTTTAAGCGTTCCAAGGATAAGAAGACCCACCTGTTGGTGGTGGTTGATAAATTCACCAAGTGGGTTGAAGCGGAGCCTGTCAGCAAATGTGATGCGGCTACGGTGGTTCAGTTTCTCAAAAGGATCATCTTCCGCTTTGGCTTTCCACACAGTATTATCACGGATAATGGTACAAACCTTTCTAAAGGTGAGATGGAGGATTTCTGTCAGAGAGCACATCCGGCTTGACTTAGCATCTGCGGCACATCCTCAGTCCAATGGTCAAGCGGAGAGGGCCAATCAAGAAATCTTGAAGGGTATTAAACCCCGGCTCATGGTTCCCTTAAAGCGGATGTTGGGTTGTTGGGTGGAAGAATTGCCTTCTGTGTTATAGAGCATTAACACCACCCCCAATAGATCAACAGGTTATACACCTTTCTTCATGGTATACAGGGCAGAGGCAGTCCTCCCAAGTGATATTCGTCATGACTCGCCCCGGGTTGCTAATTATGTTGAAGCGGACAACGAGCAAGCACGCCAAGAGGCGCTGGACCTGTTAGATGAGAAGCGGGACATGGCTTTGGCTCGATCGGTGGTTTATCAACAAGACCTGTGGCATTATCACAGCCGCCGGGTTAAGACAAGAACCTTTCAAGAAGGCGACTTGGTGCTTCGGCTCATTCAGGATCAGACCGATATGCACAAGTTATCCCCACCTTGGGAAGGACCCTTTGTGGTCAGCAAAAATCTGCACAACGGATCGTACTACCTCATTGACGTTCGAGAAGACTCACGCAGTTCTGAGGAGGAGACCCGGCGGCCTTGGAACATAGCTCTCCTTCGGCCTTACTATACTTGAGCCATAGGCTTTTCTTATGTACATATTTCGACAATGTATATATTATGATCAATATAATAAACCAGCATCCTTGCTATAAGCAGGGCCTCTACTGATTTTTCTCAAATATCCTTTGAGTTACATGGGGGCTTCAGCTGACAAAGCGGAGTACTACCTGTTAAACCGGCTATCATGCCATAATACAGCTTGGGAGCTTCACACCCAAGGGGCCAAAGAGAGTCTGGATGCTATGCACAGCTCAAACATAGGCACCCATGAGCACAGCTCACAAAGTTATTTGGGGGCTCCTTGTGTAAAATACCAAGGAGTTTGAAAGGACCCTTGTAGCTGGGTATCGACCCACGGCTTGGAAGCCTGGTGTATTCACCTAAAACCCCGGGTTAACATGCCTTCATCAAGTAAGCCACTCCTATCCAGGTAATCCTGGCATGACCCGTCGAACGTTTGACAGCTACTCTCATTGAGACCCTGAACTTGTCAAAGTTAAAACGATGATTGGTTAGTTGGAGGCCCATCTTAAAAGGCTTTGTCAAATGGTTCAACTCAGTGGCCTGGCAGCCCATGAAAAGCCTCGAATTTGGGCCTGGCAGCCCTTGAAAAGCCTCGACTACAAGTTTTATTTGCTTTCTGAAAGTTCTTTTCTTTGTTAAAATTTTCAGTTAAACCGGTGTCTCTTTACCCGTATGACTTTTCCGTCATTATATTAACCTGGTGTTTGTTAACCCGGCTTGGTTTGCAACTACACGTTGTCAGACCTCATTATTAAACCGGCGTTTCTTAACCCGGCCTGGCTTTGACTACATGTCGCCAGTTTTGACCAGCTGGTGTTCATTATAACCCGGCATAACCCCTTACACGCCATCATTACATGGTGAGAGGTCAAACAGTTCAAGATTTGGGTTTCCGCCCTTACTACAACAAAAAGGTTGGTAAACCGGCTAAGTGATTTCATATCACAGGTATGAGTTATTTCATATTTAAAAGGCTTATCTTGGGCATTATGACCCGTCCAGCGGTAAACCGCCACGACAATTCTTTTTATGCAGACACAGGGATTGCATACTATATTATGATATATAAACCAACATTGAAATCATCATGGCGGATCACACAAAGTATCTCCCAATGCACGATGGCAGCAGATCAAAGTACTTTTGCTAGCCTATTACAAGGAGCTTTACGGCCCAAAATATGGAATTGTTTCCTTCAACAGGACAGTTTCTGAAGCGTCAACCAGATTGCCGGATCAAGCCTCATCACCATGTTGACGCGAAGTGGATGGGTCATCTGGCGTCGGTTCAGCCTCCTCCTCCCCATCTAGTGGCTGGAAGTCAGTGGTGGTCCAGTCAATCCGGGTTAAGGACTGAAAGACAGCCTCTTCACTTATAAGTTCAGTCGGATCAACGTCAGGGGCGTAAGTGTGCTTACGGATTAGCGGAATAAGATTTTGCACTTCTGGAATGATAGCCTCAATCGGTTTGTTGTTGGCATCATAGAAGGACCGGTGAACCTTCAAGTTAGCTTCTTCTGCCAACTGACTCGCCAGAGGACGCATCTCCCTTGTCACTTTTTTGAGGGCTTCATTATCAAACTCTGCCCCATTTTCTTGTTCACTGGGAAAGCCCTTGGCAATGTCAACCGGATCTAGATCAGCTATCCATGCTTTGGCTCGGGTAAGTGCTAACAAAGCGCCAACCCTAGCAGCGGATCGTTTCGCCTCTTCTATTTGTGCTGGCGTCATGGATAACCTGGCCAGAGTGTCCTTGATCAAAGTTAGGGCCGAATTGTCATAGGAGGTAGCGTAGATAACCCGTTGGGCACCGGTATACAGCTGTTCAATCAGCGTATAGGATGCCTTTAGCTTCATCCGCATATACGAGCCCAGATGAGCAATCCGGCCACCTACAGCGGTTTAAGGATTTCATGTTAAACTGGCAAATTTCATAGATGGACATTCACGAAGCCTTGGCAAAAGGTACTTACCAAATATTGCAGAGGTCATGGCATTAACTTGGCGCTTCAATCCAGTAAGCTCTTCCGCCACCGGTTTAAGAGCCGACTCGGCGTCTTCCGCACGCTTCAGCAATGCAGCCTTCTCAGTATCCCAGTTGACACGCTCAGTCTTGAACCATTCTTTGAGTTGTTCCATGGTGGTCAAAGCGGGTTTTAACTCATCCTTGGCCTTGGTGGTTTCTGTTTGTTGGGATTGAAGATTCTCTTGAAGATCAGCAATTTGAGAGACTTGTTGATTTATCTCAGTCTGCAACAGTCAGAAGAGCATGTCAATATCTTTTTGAAAGTCCCAAGCATATAACCGGTTATACACTTGGCACTCGGGGGCTAATGTGGATTACTTTTTCTACTGATTGTTTGAAGTCCCAAGGATCAATACAAGTTTTAATCTTGGCACTTGGGGGCTACTGTGTGTTTGATCAAAAAATACACAAGGAAAATCAACAAAGTACAGTATGGAATATACAAGTCCCGGTTTGACTTCGCAAGACAAACCGGCCCTTGGGGCCTACAATACAATGAAGGTACAGATAAAAGATCAAAGTGTTTACCTCATAGCGTTCCTTCATCAGATTTACCAAACCGGCCTCATAATCCCGGCTTGTGAAGAGGCGGTTCAAGAAACCGGAATGAAGATCCTGAGCAGACAGGTCAGCATAGCTTGATAAGTCGGCCTTCTCCTTCCCCTTGTTCATAAAAGCAAACTCGTCCTTGGCGGAATGTTTTGACAAAACAACTGGATTGCCCAGGGCGGTATAAGCAGTGCCAGTAACAACAACATCATCATCTTTGGCTGGGCTTGATGAGTTGACATTTTCTTTGACTGGGCTTGGCGGATTGGCGGCATGGCTTGGTGGTTTGGCAGCAGGGCTTGGCGGATCAGCAGTTGAACCCCACGGGTCAACTATTGGACTTGGAGGGGTGGCATGTGGATTTGATGTATCAACATGTGTAGCCGGATCAGCCTCCGGCGGGTTAGCATCAGCAGTTGGGTCTGGCAGAGCAGAGTCAACTATGACAATATCAGGATTTTTGCCAACATTTTCTGGGGTCTTCTCCGGATCAACATCGTCAGTAGGGCCGCTGGTCATAGCTTTCTTGCTCAACCGGGCCTTGGCGCTACAACATCAAAAGTAAGAGTATGATAAACCGACGCGTGAAGAAACACATCAAAAAGCAATATGCTTACCCAGCGACGGTCTTGAGGGGAGGCAGCTGAGTGGTGGATGAACCGCCAGACAAATTAGATGATGCCTGGTAATTCGGATCAGACGGATTGAGTGGGAATCAGAAGAAACCCTTCAAAGGATAAATTTTTTCAGGAGAACAAGTCACCTCTGGACGACGCTTTCGGGTTGGTGTATCTGGTAAACCGGATGAGGTGATTTTCTAGCCACTGTGCCCAGTTGTGTGACATTCTTCAGCTTGTTGTGTCTTCAAAGAAAATTTTGGATCCAAATGAGCAAGAGGGTGAGAGCATTTTACTTTCCGAACTGCACGGCGAACTCTTTGAACCGGCACAAGATCTGAATCGGAAGAAAGAGTGATTACCTCAACATGGTCTGCACGGCTGGCCTCAACGTCATCCTGGGAATAATCATTGTCAATAAGATGTACGAAAAGGAACCAAATGAGTCAAGTTCTACCTCTGCATCCGATTCATCATCTTCTGGCGGATCAGAAGACTCGGCAGTTTTCTTCTTGGCAATTTTCTTGGTGGCCTTGGTCTTTGCACGAGGAGCCCTGGCCGGTTTATTCCGTTTCCAGAAGGAGTTGTTGGCTTGAGAAATTAAGGCAAAGGAATGTTAGCACGTTATTAAAGCGGAGGCGAATCAGTAAGCATTAAGTTGATTTTTACCACTGGCGGTTGATTGGAGGCGCAAAAAGGTGGCAACCCGGTTTGGCTACATGCGGAGATCGTTTCGTCAAGCATCTTCTTCATAGATTCAGTAACTGCAATGTCCGTCATTACTATTTAATGATAGCATTGAGGATCTTTGACGTTGCCAGTATATTCATGCATCAATCCAGGGCGGCGGCTTAAAGGCAAAATGCCCCAAGAAACCCAGCAGCGGACGAGATCAATACCAGTCAAACCGTTGGCCATGACAGCCCGGAGCTTGGCGAGTTGAGGCGCATAGGTTTTCCGTTCTACGGCAGTTAAGCGTGAAGGTAATGGTGACCATTGCTAAGCCGGTGAGGGCGGTAGCCCGGCAAAGGGTTTTCTCCATTAGGGGCAGTGTTCCGGCAATAAAACCAAGTTTGGTTCCAATCTTTGGGATGGCCATGATGTTTTGCATGAGGGAAATCGACTTCTTTCCTCTTCTGAATTGAAACCCCACCAAGTTCTGTGTTGGGACCATCAGAGAACTCCGTGCGGCGGTTTAAATGGAAAAAATCCTGGAACAACTCCATAGATGGTTCTTCTTGAAGGTAAACTTCGCAGAACACTTGAAAGTTGCATATATTGGACACGGAGTTTGGTCCAATATCTTGTGGATGGAGCTGAAAGCTTGCAAGAACATCCCGGAAATTTTTTGATCCAGGAGGGCTGAATCCCCGGTCTAAGTGTTGCATATATACAATCACTTCTCCTTCTTGAGGTTCAGGTGGGCATTCAGAGCCCAGAACTCGACAATGAAGGACCCTTTTTGAGGCTAAAGCGCCAGTGGTGACATATCCGTTGATTTGTGTGTCCGTGATCCGGGACGGAACCCAGTTGCAAGCAGAGAATTGTTTGGTCATCTCGGAAGACAAACTATGAAAGGAAAAATAAAGGCCAGATTACAATTGATGGTTTACGTCTACTATTCAGTGTTAAACCGGATCTACCGTGGTTAAAAAGAGAAAAATTCTCTGAACCCTATAATGGCGCTAAAAGGAACAAAGAAGATCCAGACGGAGTCCATTCAGGAGCGGCAAGATGCTATGGTACGGTAAACTAACAATATGGATCTAACCGCAGTTCAAAACTATCAGGCGCATACATAATCTCAGTAAAAAGACTAAGAGAAGGGCGCGGAAGAACTGAAGAACGGTGATGAGCACAGATGAACTTGAAGCCCTAATGGAGATCTAGGGTTACAGGAAAGTGGACTTACCAGAGCCACTCAGCAGCGAAGGAGCGTTGCAGGGACTCTAGTACGAACAGGGTGATGCAGCGGCCTTGGTCGGTGCAGATTCGAAGGTCGACGGCGGCGGCGGTGCTGGGGCTCTTCGGGTCGTGAGGAGGAAGAAGAGGAGAAATGGGAGAAAGTGGAAGGACCCTTCGGGTGTATTTATAACGAGGCGGGAAGATAAGTGACAGGCGCGAAAATCAAGGAGCCTGAAGCGGCAAGGTGGGCGCGGCTGACGCCTCGATTTTCGGGATATCATTAATGAAGGAATCTTTTTAATCATTTTTTACGGAGATGATGTCATGATGGTCCGTTGCTGTGACCAGAGGATGACATCACTGCGGCGGTTCAACAAAATTTGTAGGAGAAAATACCATGGCGGTTTACGACAAATATAAGGAGATGCTCGCAGAAATTCTTGAAGTTTTAAGGATTGACATGAACCAGTTCAAAACAATCTGGGGCCTAATGTTGGGGATATAATTACTGGATGTAAACCGCCTAGGAGGGGCCGGTTTACCTTCAACTACATTGAAGCCCACGAAGATTCAGAAGATGGCGCTTTACTAATGAAGCTTAGAGGCCTGGAGCCCAAAGGCGGATTAGGGCCCATAGTGGTAAACCGCCATGGTTGTGTAACTTCTATTGTAAGTTAGGAAAGGAGAAACCGAGCCGGACACTTATATGAGTCGGCCTCAGGGCTCTGTAGACCGGCCGGGCGTCAACCTGTGTATATAAAGGGACGACCCGACAGCTGTTCAGGGACAACAGACAACAACTCGAGACTCAGGCAAAGCATATTTGCTCCCTGGTCATCGAAACCCAATCAATCCCATCACAACTAGACATAGGCTTTTACCTTCATCAAAGGGGCCGAACTAGTATAAAACTCCCGTGTCCCTTGTCCGGTTTAACCCCTTCAAGCTAACCCGTAGCGATGGCTCCGCGACTAAGTCCTTTCATGAGGACATCTGATGTGTTAATTCCACGACAGATCTGCTTCCCCGCTGCCGACAGACGGCCACCGCACCACACTCAACAACTTGGCCATGGGTTCGTCCAAGGCAGCACCGTCCTCCACAACTTCTGGTTTTCGGCGAACCACAAGATCATCAGAAAAACAGAAGGAGGACATAGCACTACCAGTAGAAAGAGGTACTCCTCTTCCCTTATTCGTGCAAATCTTATGTCTCCGCTCACACCGTATTCATCCCACGAAAGAAACTAGTTGAGCGCTTCTTACTGCATCTTCTTCGTGATACTAAATCCACAAGGTTTCATCCCTTTTACTATTTCACCTTTGCTAGAGGTCAGTAGCTCGCCTGGATTTCAATTCAGGGTCAGTCAAACCGCAATTAAAAGAAGCGGCACCTGCTTAGGCGCGCGGACCACCTAGTCCGCCTGTTCCCCGGGGAAGCGGCGCATCGGTGTCTATCATAGGGGTGTGGGGCGCAGGAGCTGCTTGCGCCCGATCTGGAGGTCGGCAGGGCTTGAATGGATGGCCGGGGAGGCGGTGCCAAGCATGGCGGTGCGGTGAGGTCGAGGGGAGGGCGGAGGCAGGGGAGGAATACTGGGCCGATGGTCGCTGGCATTTCGAGGAAGATCGTCAACACTGACTAGCTGGAGGTAGATGAAGGCGATTTGCCCGTTCTTTGTACATCGGATGGTGCAGAAAAAATGGACTGACCTATTTGCTTTCAGTCGACTGTTATTTTCATAGAATCCTGTAGTAATTGAGTGTGCCATGCATGTTGTAGAGCTATCATATGTCTCCCGTCATTTATTTCTCACCGACCTGCTATCTGCTACCTTTACAGTGTACTAATTGTGCACACACTTCACCCATACTCACACTATTGTTTTTTATGCATGGGTATTTCAGACTCTGACACAGTGTTGATGAATGCAGAAAAGAAAAGACAGAAGTCGCTCCAGTGTAATTCCAAGATAAGCACTAAGCGTTTCAGCGCTCTAATGGGTGCAGTGTCAGCAGTTGGAGACAGTAAACATAGCTCTATAGTTGATGATCTCAATTACCACACACAACCATCCCAGGTGCTTGCTTTAACTTCGCGCTGTCAAATGTGGTTGCATGTTGCATATGGTGTCTAGCTTGTATTGCTTCCAATTTGGTTAAATTGCATCTGCTTACTTTACACATTATACCTTTGATAATGACATTCCTTCCTGTTTTTGATACATACTACATATGTCTATTAACCATGTTCGTACATCAAACTAATGCTCTTTTGTATACCTCGTCAATCACTTATGATGAGACAGTCACCCGGGTGGGTTACTGTGAGACGCCCTACTCGTTTAAAGAGTGCAGTGTCATCCTCCCCACATGATTCTCAAGAAACATCAAGGCTAAATGAAGATAGTCAACGTAGCTCTCTAGTTGATCACCTCAATTCCCCCACACCACCATCGCAGATGCTTGCTCTTACTTGGCAGTGTGATATGTGGTTGCATGTTGCATATGGTGTCTACCTTATAATGCTTCTAATTAGGGTAAATTGCATCTTCTTAGTTAACACATTATACCTGTGAATATGTGAAAGATCGAGGATGTCGCCTAGAGGGGGGGTGAATAGGCACTTTAAAATAATTACAGTTTAGGCTTGAACAAATGCGGAATAAACCTAGCGGTTAATTTTTCAAGCACAAAACCTACAACAACTAGGCTCACCTATGTGCACCAACAACTTATGCTAAGCAAGATAAGCAACTATGTGATAGCAAGATATATGACAAAAGAACAATATGGCTATCACAAAGTAAAGTGCATAAGTAAAGGGGCTCGGGTAAGAGATAACCGAGGCACGCGGAGACGACGATGTATCCCGAAGTTCACACCCTTGCGGATGCTAATCTCCGTTTAGAGCGGTGTGGCGACACAATGCTCCCCAAGAAGCCACTAGGGCCACCGTAATCTCCTCACGCCCTCGCACAATGCAAGATGCCGTGATTCCACTAAGGGACCCTTGAGGGCGGTCACCGAACCCGTACAAATGGCAACCCTTGGGGGCGGTCACCGAACCCGTACACTTTGGCAACCCTTGGGGGCGGTCATCGGAACCCGTCAAATTGCTCAGGGCGATCTCCACAACCTAATTGGAGACCCCGACGCTTGCCCGGAGCTTTACACCACAATGATTGAGCTCCGAACACCACCAACCGTCTAGGGCGCCAAGGCACCCAAGAGGAACAAGCTCTAGGGTGCCCAAACACCCAAGAGTAATAAGCTTCTCAAACTTCACTTCCACGTATCACCGAGGAGAACACTAACTGATGCACCAAATGCAACGGCAAGGGCACACGGAGTGCCCAAGTCCTTCTCTCCCAAATCCCACCAAAGCAAGTAATGCTAAGGAGGAAAATGAGAGGAAGAATGAAAGAAGAACATGAAGAACTCCAAGATCTAGATCCAAGGGGTTCCCCTCACTTAGAGGAGAAAGTGATTGGTGGAAACGTGGATCTAGATCTCCTCTCTCTTTTCCCTCAAAAACTAGCAAGAATCCATGGAGGGATTGAGAGTTAGCAAGCTCGAAGAAGGTCAACAATGGGGGAAGAAGACGAGCTCAAAGGGATTAGGTTCAATGGGGAAGAAGACCCCCTTTTATAGGTGGGAAAAAATCCAACCGTTATGCTCACACCCCGCACAGAGCGGTACTACTGCTCCAAGGAGCGGTACTACCGCTAGGGCAATAGAACCCCTTTGAAAAGCAACAGCTAGGAGGCAAAAGGCCACTAGAACCGCCGGAGTGGTACTACTGCTCGTCCTCACGGTACTACCGCTCGACCTCACGGTACTACCGCAAATGGTAGCGGTACTACTGCTTGCGAGCGGTACTAAAAAAATACTTCCGTGACTACTTCCGTAGAGCAAAACATGAGATTTTGGTCCGAAGCGGTACTACCGCTTAGGAGCCGCGGTAGTACCGCTCTGGAGCGGTAGTAAAAAATTACATCCGCTCTAGTCGCGGTAGTATCGCTGCAGCCTTTACCAAAACAGCCACAACTTTTGCAAACAGACTCCGAATTCAACGAAACCAAGTTTGTTGGAAAGCTAACGACATGGGCTAACACAATATTGATAGAAATATCAAGAATAAGCAAATGAGAAAAGTCCCATAAGAAAATGGTGAGAACCCTTCATTGGATAAGACCGGTAAAACCTCCAACACCGAAAACATCATAGAAGACGCATGTGAACTCCGTTTTCGATGAACTCAAGCTTGTCATCAAGATGACCATAAGCTCTAAGACTCGAAAAGGTAACCAAACAAGAACCAAGAAACATGATGCAAGGATGCAATGGTTTGAGCTCTCTACTAATGATACGATCAAGCTACCAACTTGAGAGCCCCCCTTGATAGTACGGCAAACGATCCTATAACTCGGTCTCCCAACTACCACCACGAGACCGGTAAAATAGAGAACCTATCAAGGGCAAAACTTTGCCTTGCACATGGTCCACTTGAGCTAGATGAAGACGATCTTGACTGCCTCAAATTAGACCACCTTTCTTGATTGCGTTGGCTCGATGAACACTAGATGATTGTTCCCCCATAGTTCACTATGGGTGAGCCACTCTTCGGCACATCTTCACAAGTCCATTGACACCACAATGGATGGCAAGATTCAAGCACTTGATATCTTCGTGATGCTCCACTTGAACTTGCACACGGCAATCTTGATGACGATCACCACTTGATGTCATCCTTTCCATGGGTTGTATGATATTTTCCTCTTGAGGCAAGCCCATGGATACGTACCTAACCCCACATACAACTCTCACATATACCATGGGTTAGTACATAAAGTGCAATGGACAATGCTTACCATACCATGGGATCACTTGATCCCTCTCGGTACATCTTCTACGCTTTGTGAGTTGATCAACTTGATTCACTCTTGACTTAGTCTTGATCAACCTTGAATCTTTGCAACTCTCTTAATTTGGATGATGTCTTGAAGGTAAACATGAATGATCACACAACCTTCTTCTTCAAGACTTGCTTGCAATAAGCTCAACACTCATATGACCAATCTTTGGATAATTCCTTAATAGCACCTTGGTCATCACAAACTCTCATTGAAACCAACAAATGGACTCCAAGAAAAGCCTATGGGCAAACCCTTCAAATATAACTCAAGGCAACCATTAGTCCATAGAGATTGTCATCAATTACCAAAACCACACATGGGGACACCGCATGTCCTTTCAATCTCCCCCATTTTGGTAATTGATGACAATCACTTTCAAGAGAGTTTATACAAGGAATTATGCATCACCATGCAATGCACCAACCAATATGCATGCGAATGAGATGCAAATGCTAAGGAAACAAAAACCAAAGCTACTCCACAAAACTCTCTGAAACTTCTCCCCCATTGGCATCGATTGCTAAAATGGGCGAAAAGCTTAGAAGGCCAATATAAATTGTGGTCCTCCATACATTGTGTATTTCTCAACAAGAGAGTGGAATGCAATACACATATCCAACTGCCAATACTTGGAGGAAGACAAACTATATTGATGCCCAAAGATTGCAACAGAAAGATATGCCACAAAGACATAACAAAGAGAGACACAAGCAATCAAAAGATACCAATTGAAGCAAGCAAGCAACGGATATCAATTGAACCAAATAGACCAATGATCCTACATGCCACAAGAATAAAGATATTATGAAAAGCGTAAAGGAGTGTTCTAAAGAAACTAGAGAAGCTCCCCGTGATTTGTGCACACATAAGAATTTTTGTATTTGAATACAAAGTGCACAAAAGAGGATCATAGCTCCCCCAAAATCAATAGAAACTCACATCCAGTGCAAGTGAGCATATAGGAAACAAAGCCTAGCGCTTGCAACAAGCACATGGTTGAGCAACATGTAAAAGAAGCAACTTAAGAATATGCTCAACCAAAATGATGTGTGTGAGTCATGGCGAAGCACTTGAGAAGACTAAAATTAGGATGAGCATTAAGCATCAACATAGTCTTGAAAGAATGAGGCACACGGTGCAAGGCCTATCATTCCCACACACAACTAGCAAATGGGTTCACAAGCTTACTAATAAGCAAAAGAGAACCTATGCTTGTGATAAACCGTGGTGAAGATAGACGAGGGGAGGCTCATCAAGACGAGGGATACCCATTAAGATGGCAAAAATGTCGTAAAGATAAGCAAGAGGAAAATAATCTTCACCACACAAGAGTGCAACAAGATGCAACGATAGAGGACACGCACTCAAGGCAAAAGCTTTCACGGAGCCACCAAAGAAATAACATAAGAAAGACAAGGTGGACGTGAAAGAAAGGATATCAACTAGAGATGTAATTTCTCTCAAGTGTATAAGGTTCTATGTAGACAAAATCATGATGATATATATCTACAAACAAGGATGTACACCCGAAATAGTTACAACACGAAGGAACAAGATATCCACAAGGAAGTCATAAATATACCAATAAGATATTTGCTTGAAAGCATATCACTTGGCTAGATATGGTCTTATTGTATATAAATGAAGTCCAAACACACATCCATCAAAGGCATCACAACTAGCAACAAGAGATCATCGTTAGGATGCTTTGAGAAAGGAAACAAGTATCACAAGATATGAAATGAATATCATGCCAAGATGCAACCTACACAAGGTTGAATGCAAGAGGAGAAAGCATGAATAGATACCTGTTACCGAGATATCATTGGAAGGATGTAGTAGATACCAATTGAAGGTAGATAGTAGTTCATTGATCATCCTAGCTTGACTCCAATATGCACATGGTGACAACACCTTCCTTGTGAGTGAGCCGAGCATCCAATGCATCTCCAAATGTTCCTAGAAGAACAACACAAACTAAACGGTACCCAAACTCATCGGGACCAAATAGTTAGAAACACCAATACATAGGACAAACTCCACATAAATATGTGCATATATATATGAAAATGAATTTCATGCACATCTCATCCAAATTGAGACTAGGTGGAGTTTCCGCTATATATTGAGTCAAGGAAAGAAAGCATGCCAAATGAAATACATGAAGTAAACATGCATGCTCAAGACTTTCAAAACCCGAAACCAAAAGACAAAGAAATGCCAAGTGAAAAGGATACCAAATGGAGAAATCATCACTTGGAAGATATCATTAAAGATACATCAAGGAATGAGATATCCATTGATACACACTAAATTAAAGATGTCAAACTCCCAAAGAGAGGATGGTTCCAAACAAACCAAGCTCTCAACAAAGTTTCATGATGGCACAAAGTACCAAAAAGAAATGGCTTTCCTTCCACCAAAACACACTTGATAAGGATCACAAGAAGAGTGTTCTAAAGAAAATAGAATAGCTCCCCCACGAGTTGTGCATTATATAGGATTTGTATTTGAATACAAAATGCACAAGGTGGGATCACCGCTTTCACTATATCTAGAAAACACTAGACAAGAACAAGAAATAAACAAGATCCACAAGTGGTATGGAAGACAACGGGAGTTGACACAAACCTTGGCAAGAGAAAAGGCAAGTAAAACAAAAGCCAATGTAAAGATGATCAACAAATTCTACCACACATAAGACTACCAATTGTCAAAGACAAGAAGTATTTGGAAATAATTCCCGGTGGTAGATAACAAGGATATCCGACATCATCTTCACACCAAACACAAGCAAATTGCAACTTGTAGAGCTAACATGCCACCTAGGAACAAGATAATCTACAATATCAATTCTAGGTGACAATATCTCAAATGTACACATTTTCTAGGCTTGTAATATGCACTCAGCATATTACTCCCCCATAATGTGATACCAATAAGAACTTAACAAGAGGCAATAAGAGGAACAAACAAGAGATAATTAATGGACTATTTAGAATTTGAATTTCTCATGAGAGATATACCACCTAGCGACTAGATAATCTTGTAATATCAATACTAGATGGTATTCCTCATGTACACACATTTATAGGATTGTGAGGTGCACAAAGCACATCACTCCCCCAAAATGGGATGTTCCATTAATCTCTCACACGAGCCAACTAGGATACAAACAAGAAGCATAAAGGCTCAATGCATGACACACATGTACATGATGTGCAAACCAACACACACATACTTGATTGCTCAAGATAAGCAAGTTGGAATCACAACATATACAAACACATGCAAGGAAGAAAACCAAAACATGCAAGGGGCAAGTAACTTTCAATGTAAGCAATTTTAAGTACAAGTTACCACAAGGAGACACATTGGATATAAGATATAAACTTGATGATTCAATTGACTTGGCTTGAGACAATAAAAGTGATGAAGTCCCCTTAATTCTTCATAATGTAGCCAAGTCTCCAATGCCCTCCAACAACACCTATTGATCAAGTTTGAGCTTGTTGGTCCCCAACCAAGTTGGGGTCCTAAGAGGTTAGTCACAATAGGTTTGGCTACCCAAATGGTTCTTTGCTTGACACCACTTTGAGTACCAACAAACCTGGCAAACACATTGCCAACCTTATCCTTACCAAGAGAATAGATATCATCAATAATAATTGGGTTGGATAAGTTACCACTAGTGCATGAAGAAGCGACGTGACCTTTCTCACGACATAAGTAGCAACGTCTACTCTTCACTTTCTTCTCACTTGATTTCTCAATTTGAGAAGCATTAACTTGAGTCTTCTTGGGAAGAGGCCTTTATTCAACTTGATGTTGAGCATGAGATTGAACTTGTACCCTCTTACCTTGTTGCTTGACACTAATGGCCTTCTTCTTCAATGGGCAAGATCTAACATGATGCCCTTCGACTTTGCACTTGAAGCAAACAATCTTGGCCGACTTCTTGACTTGTTCTTGGCCCTTCCTTTTGTTCATCTTGGACTTCTTCTTCTTATTGGAGTTGAATCCAAGTCCACCTTTGTCATTGGGGGATTTTTGCACACTCAAGATATTGTTGAGTGTGGATTTCCCTTGATGACTCTCTTCCAAGTCTTTCTTCAAAGAAGTGACTTGGGCCTTGAGCTCTTTGATTTCCTCTACATGGTTAGTCTCAACACAAGTACTAGAGGAAGTATAAGCTTCATCGTTAGAGCAACAAGGCAAGGAAAGCAATTCATCACAAGATGTACCAACATTGTGAGTAGATGAATTACAAGGACTAGCACATGGCAATATACTATTTTGACTAGAAGTAGTGCTAGTATCCACATGAGGCTCACTAGATGTTACCTTAGCAATCATGGCCTCATGAGCCATCTTTAGCACACTATGGGATACTAGAAGATCATCATGAGAGCTTGAGAGCTTTTCATGACTTTCTTCCAATTTCCCATAATTGCTAGATAGCACCTCAAGTTGAGCCCGTAGCTCAACATTCTCCTTCAAAATGGATGCTTCACAAGTAATAGAGTTAGTAGCACAAGCATCATCATTTACAACAATAGGAGAGGACAACTTGGAAAGCTCATTTAAATAAGAAGCTTCAAGTTGAGCATGAGACTCGGTAAGTTTGATGAGCTCACCTTTGATGACCCTTGAGCCATTTTCGAGGTGCTCAAAATCCTCAAGGAGTCTAGCATGAGCAACTTCAAGCTTAGCATTTTTAGTTTCAAAAAAATTTGCCACCTCAAGAGCTCTATCATTAGATTCCTTCACTCTAGACAATTCTAGAGCAAAAGTCTCCTCAAGAGATTCCTTGGTGGTTTGTTCAAGTTCAAGAGCTTGAGAGAGGTCCGCAATCTCATTAACATAATCATGCCCATGACCTTCCATTTTCTCAATGGTGACCTCATGCTCCTCTAGATGAGATTCCAACTCCTCAATGTATTTCTTGCCATCGATGGCAATGGACATTATTTCCATGAAGTTGGAACGAGCAATTTTATTTTTATGAAGAGCTTTAAAAATCATTTCCCCCTTAGTTTTTAAGGAGGCAACATTATCATTCTCTTCATAATTATCCTCAACATCATCATCAAGAGACATATTGGGGTACAAAGTAGGAGATACCTTTGACGCCCTAGCCATAAGGCAAAAAGCAATAGATGATGATGTAGGATCCCTTGAGGCACCATTAAACACCACATCTTGTTCCATGGAGTGTTAGGTTTCCTCTACATTGTTAGCACAACAATTCGAGGAAGTAGATGCATTTTTATCATGGCAACCAGACAAAGCAAGCATATCATCATGAGATCTAGTCAAGCAATTTCTACATGATATGCAAGGATTATCAACACAAGCATGTGAAACATTTGGAGTGCTTGAAGTGTTAAAGCCCAAAGAGGGAGCATTGCAATAAGATAGTGATGAAGGATCATCCACAATAAGCATATTATCATCATTGCAATGACCAACACTACTCACCATATCATTACTTGTGGCAAACCACATGTAGGTGAAGTAGAAGAAGTTGAGAAGACTATACGACCGATGGTGGAGGGGGAACAATCATCCTCACAAATATTGGACACACCATATTTATCTTGAAGCTTTGTCCACAACTCATGAGCATCCCGGAACGACATGATTTGAAAAATAACTACATTGCTCAAAGCATCAAAAAGCACATTAGAAGCTTGAGCATTGAGATAAGAGTTTTTCTCATCCTCTAAATATAATATTTGGGGATCCTTTGGAGGAGAAAAACCCATATCTACAATTTGCTCTAAATTTGGGTCCATGACCCTAAAGAGATTAAGCATGCGAATTACCCAAACATCAAAATTTGTGCCATCGAAACTAAGAGTGTCAGAGAATCCTAATCCCCTAGTCGACATCTTTACTCTCTAGGCGGTTAAGCCTAACAAAGCGAGACGAGGCTCTGATACCAATTGAAAGATCGAGGATGTCACCTAGAGGGGGGGTGAATAGGTGCTTTAAAATAATTACGGTTTAGACTTGAACAAATGCGGAATAAACCTAGCGGTTAATTTGTCAAGCACAAAACCTACAACAACTAGGCTCACCTATGTGCACCAACAACTTATGCTAAGCAAGATAAGCAACTATGTGATAGCAAGATATATGACAAAAGAACAATATGGCTATCACAAAGTAAAGTGCATAAGTAAAGGGGCTCGGGTAAGAGATAACCGAGGCACGCGGAGACGACGATGTATCTCGAAGTTCACACCCTTGCAGATGCTAATCTCCGTTTGGAGCGGTGTGGAGGCACAATGCTCCCCAAGAAGCCACTAGGGCCACCGTAATCTCCTCACGCCCTCGCACAATGCAAGATGTCGTGATTCCACGAAGGGACCCTTGAGGGCGGTCACCGAACCCGTACAACTGGAAACCCTTGGGGGCGGTCACCGAACCCGTACACTTTGGCAACCCTTGGGGGAGGTCATCGGAACCCGTCAAATTGCTCGGGGCGATCTCCACAACCTAATTGGAGACCCCGACGCTTTCCTGGAGCTTTACACCACAATGATTGAGCTCCGAACACCACCAACCGTCTAGGGCACCAAGGCACTCAAGAGGAACAAGCTCTAGGGTGCCCAAACACCCAAGAGTAATAAGCTTCTCAAACTTCACTTCCACGTATCACCAGGAGAACTCAAACCGATGCACCAAATGCAATGGCAAGGGCACACGGAGTGCCCAAGTCCTTCTCTCCCAAATCCCACCAAAGCAACTAATGCTAGGGAGGAAAATGAGAGGAAGAACGAAAGAAGAACACGAAGAACTCCAAGATCTAGATCCAAGGGGTTCCCCTCACTTAGAGGAGAAAGTGATTGGTGGAAACGTGGATCTAGATCTCCTCTCTCTTTTCCCTCAAAAACTAGCAAGAATCCATGGAGGGATTGAGAGTTAGCAAGATCGAAGAAGGTCAACAATAGGGGAAGAACACGAGCTCAAAGGGATTAGGTTCAATGGGGAAGAAGACCCCCTTTTATAGGTGGGAAAAAATCCAACCGTTATGCTCACAGCCCGCACAAAGCGGTACTCCCGCTCTAAGGAGCAGTACTACCCCCTTTGAAAAGCAACAGCTAGGAGGCAAAAGGCCAGTAGAACCGCTGGAGCGGTACTACCGCTCGTCCTCACGGTACTACCACTCGACCTCACGGTACTACCGCAAATGGTAGCGGTACTACTGCTTGCGAGCGGTACTAAAAAAATACTTCTGTGCCTACTTCCGCTGAGCAAAACACGAGATTTTGGTCCGGAGCGGTACTACCGCTTAGGAGCCGCAGTAGTACTGCTCTGGAGCGGTACTACCGCTCAGGAGCCGCGGTAGTACCGCTCTAGAGCGGTAGTAAAAAATTACATCCGCTCTAGTCGCGGTAGTATCGCTGCAGCCTTTACCAATACAGCCACAACTTTTGCAAACGGACTCCGAATTCAACGAAACCAAGTTTGTTGGAAAGCTAACGACATGGGCTAACACAATATTGATAGAAATATCAAGAATAAGAAAATGAGAAAAGTCCCATAAGAAAATGGTGAGAACCCTTCATCGGATAAGACCGGTAAAACCTCCAACACCGAAAACATCATAGAAGATGCATGCGAACTCCGTTTCCGATGAACTCAAGCTTGTCATCAAGATGACCATAAGCTCTAAGACTCACACAGATAACCAAACAAGAACCAAGAAACATGATGCAAGGATGCAATGGTTTGAGCTCTCTACTAACGATACGATCAAGCTACCAACTTGAGAGCCCCCCTTGATAGTACGGCAAACGATCCTATAACTCGGTCTCCCAACTACCACCACGAGACCGGTAAAATAGAAAACCTATCAAGGGAAAACCTTTGCCTTGCACATGGTCCACTTGAGCTAGATGAAGACGATCTTGACTCCCTCAAGTTGGACCACCTTTCTTGATTGCGTTGGCTCGATGAAGACTAGATGATTGTTCCCCCATAGTTCACTATGGGTGAGCCACTCTTCAGCACATCTTCGCAAGTCCATTGACACCACAATGGATGGCAAGGTTCAAGCACTTGATATCTTCGTGATGCTCCACTTGAACTTGCACACGGCAATCTTGATGACGATCACCACTTGATGTCATCCTTTCCATGGGTTGTATGATATCTTTTTCTTGACGCAAGCCCATGGATACGTACCTAACCCCACATACAACTCTCACATAGACCATGGGTTAGTACATAAAGTGCAATGGACAATGCTTACCATACCATGGGATCACTTGATCCCTCTCAGTACATCTTCTATGCTTTGTGAGTTGATCAACTTGATTCACTCTTGACTTAGTCTTGATCAACCTTGAATCTTTGCAACTCTCTTAATTTGGATGATGTCTTGAAGGTAAACATGAATGATCACACAACCTTCTTCTTCAAGACATGCTTGCAATAAGCTCAACACTCATATGACCAATCTTTGGATAATTCCTTAATAGCACCTTGGTCATCACAAACTCTCATTGAAACCAACAAATGGACTCCAAGAAAAGCCTATGGGAAAACCCTTCAAATATAACTCAAGGCAACCATTAGTCCATAGAGATTGTCATCAATTACCAAAACCACACATGGGGGCACCGCATGTCCTTTCAATATGACATGCCTTCCTATTTTTGGTACATACTATGTCTTTCTATTAACCATGTTCTTACATCAAAGTACTTTTCTTGTGTATCCCTCATCAATGATCCTAATTTGTTAAATTGCATCTCCTTAGCTTACACATTATACATGTGAATATGACACGCCTTCCTGTTTTTGGTACATACTACATCTGCCTATCACACCATGTTCTTACATCAAACTACTGTTCTTGTGTATCCTGCGTCTATCGCTTATGATGAGACAGTCACGCGCGTGGGTTAATATGAGACGCAATACTCTTATAAAGAATGCAATTTCATCCTCTCCACATGATTCTCAAGAAACAACAAGCCTAAATGAAGATATTCAACGTTGCTCTGTACCTGAAGACAGCACTTCCCCTACACCACCATCACAGGTGCTTGCTCCAATTTCGCAGTGTGATATGTGGTTGCATGTTGCATACGGTGTCTAGCTTGTAATGCTTCTAATTAGGGTAAATTGCATCTGCTTAGATTACACACTATACTTGTGAATATGACATGCCTTCCTATTTTTGGTACACACTACATCTATGTGTTAACCTTGTTCTTACATGAAACTACCTCTCTTCTGTATCCTGCATCAATCACTTATGATGAGTCACCTTTATTCGTTGCATATTGCATATTATTTCTAGCATGTTGCCATGTATTGCTTCTAATTTGGTCAAATACATTTGTTAGGGCACCCTTTTAATTTGGCAGAGTGATATTGGTTTCATCTTTCATATGGTTTCTAGCTTGCATCGATTCTAACAAGTTCAAGCACCTTGTGCTTAGTTTACACTTTATACATCATACATGTCAATATGTCCCGCCGTCCTATTTTTCATACATATTCCATCCTCCTATCATGCGGCTGCCTTACATGAAAGTAGTGTTCGTCAGTATCATGCATCAATAAGTTCTGAAGAGCAAATTTTATTCCTTTTTCTTGTGGGTTTGACTTGACAAGGCAAAATCAAGAAAGAGGAAGGAAAAGAGTAAGGAAGGCATGATGGTGGTCCTCTGCAGTAACGTAAACGGAGCATCTGTACCGATTCTCCTTGTACTGATAGTGCATTACATGGTCCAAGTCTCCGCTCCCCTACTCCACCATCCAAGGTGCTTGCTCTAACTTGGTAGTGTGATATCTGGTTGCATGTTGCATATGGTGTCTAGCTCGTATTGCTCCTAATTAGTGTAAACTGCATCTGCTTAGCTTACATATGATACATGTGAATATGACACGCTTTCCTGTTTTTGGTACATACTATATCTGTCTATCACACCATGTTCTTACATGAAACTACTCTTCTTGTGTATCCTGCATCAGTCACTTATGATGGGACACCTTTAAGTTGGCAGTATGATATTGGTTTGCGTCTTGAATATGATTTGTAGCATGTATTGCTTCTAGTTTGATGAACGCCACCTATGATGAGACAGTTTTAACTTGGCAGAGTGATATTGATTGCACCTTCCATATGGTGTCTTGTAGTGTTTCTAATTTGTTGCAGAGCCTTCTGCTTAGTTACCACATCATAGGTGTGAATATGTCAAGCCATCCATTTTTTTGTACATATTCCATCCTCTTATCATGACTTTGCCTTTCATCAGAGTAGTGTTCATCAGTATCATGCATGAATGAGTTCTGAAGAGCGAATGATATTCCTTTTTCTTGTCGGTATGATCTCACAATGCAAAATCAATAAAGCTAAAGGAAATTGGCAAGGCATTGGATGATGGTGGTCCTTCCGAGCAACTGAAACGGAGGTTCTCTATAGATTCTACTCCGCCATCCTCCCAACAAGATTCGCAAGACAATGCAAGGCTAGACAGTCAACGTAGCTGTGTAGATGATGAGCACATCTCCCCTACTCTACCATCACAGGTGCTTGCTCTAACTTGGCACTATTATATGTGGTTGCATGTTGCGTATGATGTCTAGCTTGTATTGCTTCTAACTTTGTTGAATTGCATCTGCTTACTTTACACATAATGCCTGTGAATATGACATGTGTTCCTGTTTCTACATCAGACTACTATTCTTGCATATCCCGCATCAGGCACTTATGATAAGGCACCTTTAAGTCGCCACTGTGATATTGGTTGTGTCTTGCATATGATTTCTAGCATATGCTGCTTCTAATTTGTTGAAACGCCATACAGTTTGAACTTGGCAGAGTGATATTGGTTGCATCTTTCATATGGTGTCTAGCTTGCAGTGCTTCTAATTTGTTGAAATGCCTTCTGCTTAGTTACCACATCATAGGTGTGAATATGTCACACCATCCTGTTTTTCATACATATTCCATCCTCACATCATGTGTTTGCCTTTCATCCGAGTAGTGTTCGTCAGTATCATGCATGAATGAGTTCTGAAGAGTGATTTTATTCCCTTTTCTTATCGGTTTGACTTCACAATGCAAAATCATTATAGCTGAAGGAAATTAGTCTGGGAGTGGATGATGGTGGTCCTTCAGAGCAACTCAAACAGGGGGTCTCTAAAGATTCTACTCCGCCATCCTCCCAACAAGATTCGCAAGACAACACAAGGTTGGACAGTCAACGTAGATGTGTAGATGATGAGCACATCTCCCCTACTCCACCATCACAGGTGCTTGCTCTAACTTGACACTATTATATGTGGTTGCATGTTGCGTATGATGTCTAGCTTGTATTTCTTCTAACTTGAATTGCATCTGCTTACTTTACACATAATGCCTGTGAATATGACACGTGTTCCTGTTTCTAGAACATACGTGTACATGATGAGCACATCTCCCCTACTCCACCATCACAGGTGCTTGCTCTTACTTGGAACTGTTATACGTGGTTGCGTTTTCCGTATGATGTCTAGTTTGTATTGCTTCTGATTATGTAGAATTGCATCTGCGTAGCTTACAACTTATACCTGCAACGATCACTTACCCATAAGACACATTTAACTTGGGACTGTGATGTAGGTTGCATCTTGCATTGTCTTCTAGCTTGTACTGTTTCTAATTTCTTGAAATGGCACTTACGACGAGACACTTTTTACCTGATAGAGTGATATTGGTTGCATGTTCATATGGTGCCTTGCTTTCACTTCTTCTAATTTTGTTGAAATGCCTTCCGCTTACTGTTTTTTCATACATATTCCATCCTCCTATCGTACGTGTGAATATGAAACGCTGTCTTTTTTGTATATATTCCATCCTCCTATCCTGCGCTTGCCTTACATCAAAGTAGTGTTCGTCTGTATCATGCATCAACCAGTTATGCAGAGCTAATTTTATTCATCTTCTTGTGGTTTTTACTTCATAAGGAAATATCAGAAAATAGGAAGGAAAAGAGTAAGTTAGGGGATGTTGGTGGTACTCCGCACCGACGCAAACAGAGACTCTCTAGATTTGCCACTACTACTGCTAATGAAGTTGAAGTCCCAAGTCTAGATGATGAGTTCATCTCCCGCACTCCACCATCGCAGGTTCTTGCTCTAAGTTGACATTGTGATAATTGGTTTCATGTTGCATATGTTGTCTAGCCTGTATTTCTTCTATTTTGATTAAATTGCACCTGCTGAGTTTATATGTTATACATGTGCATATGACATGGCTTTCTGTGTCTAGAATACACTGCATCTATCTATCATACCATGTTCTTACATCAAAGTACTGTTGTTGTGTATCCCGCATCAGTAACTCATGATTGGACGCTTTTAACATGGCAGTTTGATAGTGGTTGCATCTTGCATTGATTTCTACGTTGTACTGCTTCTAATTTTTCGAATTGCCACTTATGATAAGACACTTTTAACTTGGCAGAGTAATATTGGTTGCATCTTTCATATGGTGTCTAGCTTGCATTACTTCTATTTTCATGAAAATCCTTCTGCTTAGTTTGCACATCGTAGCTGTGAATATGTCATGTCATCCTGTTTTTCTTACATATTCCATCCTCATACGGTTGTCTTACATCAAAGTATTGCTTGTCTGTATCATGCATCAATGAGTTCTGAAGAGTGATTTTATTCTTTTGTGTTGTGGGTACAGCTTGACATGGCAAAGTCAAAAAAGATCAAGGAAAATAAAATAGTAGGGAGTGATGTTACTCGTCGGGTGAAACGGAAAAGGTTCTGCCGTCGAGATTCTGCTGGTACTTATAGTGCAGTAGAAGGTCCAAGTCCACCGACTAAATCTACAAAGACAGTATCACCTACTCCACCAGCTGCAACATCCGCTTCAACTGTACCAGCATCTCAACCAGTTACTCCTTCGTTTTCTCCGGAACTGGCCAGTTCCCAAGCTGCCTTCATACCTAACACTAATTCTGAAGCACTCCTGACACAACAGGACTTGGCAAGATCAGATGAACCTCATGAGCATCAACACCAAGACGGTACCTGTAACACCCACGATGCGGCTATATCTCCCACGTGTCGAAGCACGACTTAGAGGCATAACCGCATGGTGGTTTTGTCACAAGAAGGGTCATCTTCACACAATCCCATGTAATGAACAAGAATGGGATAAAGAGTTGGCTTACAATCGCCACTTCACACAATGAACATATAATTCATAAATCATTCAAAGTACACACATGGTCTGACTACGGACGAAGCCAAAAGAAAATAAGATAACCCAACTGCTAGATCCCCGATCGTCCCAACTGGGCTCCACTACTGATCAACACGAAACGAAACATAGCAACGACCAAGATCGTTGTTGAGCTCCCATATGAGCTTGGTTGCATCACCTGCACTGGTATCATCGGCACCTGCAACTGTTGTGATAGTATCTGGTGAGTCACGAGGACTCAGCAATCTCAAAACCCGCGAGATCGAGACTATTTAAGCTTATGGGTAGGAAGTGGTAATGAGGTGGAGTTGCAGCAAGCACTAAGAAAATATGGTGGCTAACATACGCAAATAAGAGCGACAAGAGAAGCAACGGAACGGTCGAGAATCTAGAAGTGATCAAGAAGTGATCCTGAAACTACTTACGCACAATCATAACACCAAGACCGTGTTCACTTTCCGGATTCCGCCGAAAAGAGACCATCACGGCTACACACGCGGTTGATGCGTTTTAATTAAGTCAAGTGTCAAGTTATCTACAACCGGACATTAACAAATTCCCATCTGCCACATAACTGCGGGCACGACTTTCGAAAGGTAATACCCTACAGGGGTGTCCCAACTTAGCCCATCACAAGCTCTCATGGTCAACGAAGGATATTCCTTCTCCCAGGAAGACCCGATCAAACTCGGAATCCGGGTTTACAAGACATTTCGACAATGGTAAAACAAGACCAGCAAGACCACCCGACTGTGCCGACAAATCCCGATAGGAGCTGCACATATCTCGTTCTCAGGGCACACCGGATAAGCTAAGCGTACATGTACCAACATAACCCAAGTTGCCAAGGGACGGTCCCGCACGGTGCTCTAGTTTGGACCAACACTCATAGGAGCACTGGCCCGGGGGGTAAAATAAAGATGACCCTTGAGTCTGCAGAACCCAAGGGAAAAAGGCTTAGGTGACAAATGTTAAAACCAAGGTTGGGCCTTCCTGCAGGAGTTTTATTCAAAGCGAGCTATCAAGGGGGTCCCATAAATCACCCAACCGCGTAAGGAACACAAAATCAAGGAACATAACACCGGTATGACGGAAACTAGGGCGGCAAGAGTGGAACAAAACACCAGGCATAAGGCCAAGCCTTCCACCCTTTACCAAGTATATAGATGCATTAATTAAATAAGAGATATTGTGATATCCCAACATAATCCTGTCCATCATGGAGCAATCTTCAACTTCACCTGCAACTAACAATGCTATAAGAGGGGCTGAGCAAAGCGGTAACATAGCCAAGCAATGGTTTGCTAGGTAGGGTGAAAAAGGTTAGAGGCTGACATGGCAATTTGGGAGGCTTGAAGAGCAAGTGATAGGTAGCGCAACATAGCAATAGAACGAAGCAACTAGCAAGCAAAGATAGAAGTGATATCAATGGTAGTGGTCATCTTGCCTGAGATCCCGATAGGAAGAAGAATGAGTCCATGAAGAAGACAAGCGAACGTAGTCGAACGAATCCTCACAACTCCAGAACGAAACCGAAGCTAACGAGAGAAGCAAACCGGAAAGAAGCAAACAACATGGTAAACACCCAAGCATAAACATGGCATGATGCACAAACAAGTATGATGCATGTCCGGTTTAATGAGGCATGGCATGGCAAGGTGAAGCAAACAACACTACAATTTAAGTGGAGCTCAATATGCAACGAGTTGCATATTGACGGAACACCACATCGAATTATTTAGTTTACTCTCGTTTAGGAACACAACAATATTACGTGTTTTTAAACATGGCAAGGGGTGAAACATAAGTGAACTACTATTTAGGCAAGTTTAAATGAGGCCGGAAACAACAAACAACAATTCCGGAAAACCCCATATGTTATTTAGCAACTTAACGCAAACAACAATTTTAAACAATTGTTGTTATCATGATGCGGATGACATATGCAAGTTTTATGCAATTTTATGAAAATGTTGACATGAGCATGTTATGAAGCATTTGTCACCGTGGCGAAACGAAAGGGGTGCCACGGCAACTACAACGGAAATGGTGCCACGGTAACATTCCAATGATCCGACACTCATTGAGATACCGGTGCAAAAGAGCAAGTGTGGATGAGTGTGTCATGCAAAAGGTGGTGGGGTGATCCCGGTTACCGGGTTCCCACGGGTCGATGGCATGGCAAACGAGGAGGAACGTGCAAGGATCTATTCGGTACATGGTGCAAACACGGGCATCTCATACATCACTCATGCATTCTCGA
Source organism: Triticum dicoccoides (assembly GCF_002162155.2). Classification (NCBI taxonomy): domain Eukaryota; kingdom Viridiplantae; phylum Streptophyta; class Magnoliopsida; order Poales; family Poaceae; genus Triticum; species Triticum dicoccoides. Next base: position 81,967,105 of record NC_041385.1, read on the forward strand.
AAGGTCGTCTCGGCGGTTATACCTTTGAAGCGTGCGTTTTCGGTGCGGAAACGAGTTCGATGCAGTGTAGAGGAAGTAGTCGTTCACGGGTCATCATGGCAAGTAGTTGTACTCATGTCATAGTGGGAAGTAGTGGTGCTATCGGTCATCGGCGACGGTAGTGGAAGTAGTGGTTCATGGACGTCGTGGAAGTAGTCATTCACGGCGATGGTAGTGGAAGTAGTCATTCTTGTGGCGGTAGTGGAAGTAGTGGTACACGGTGGCGGCGATAGTTGTTCAGGGTCTTGGCAGGTCGTCATGTAGCCGTACATGTTCGTCGTGGTACACGGTTCATAGACGTTCGAGTCATCGGTAGAGGTACTTGTCGCATCATCAGGCGTAGTCGACCTTGGCGTATCCGTGCGTACGGGTACTTGCCAAAATCCACAAGAACAGTAGTGGTGGATGGTCTTCGCTTTGTAGTCGGACTTGGAGATCCAGGGTACTTGGTGTATACGTCCAAGGAGGATATGATGGAGAAGATGCTCGTCACGGGTGGAAGCTCCAGGAGCCATGGTGCGCAGCAGGCAGGGCGTCCCTGGCCTTGAGATGGGGTCCTAGCGGGCAGAGCAGCGGCACCTTCAAGGCAGGGCAAAGGAAAGGGCAGAGCTCTTCTGGCTGGAAGCTGACGAGGCGGGAGGACAGCGAGGAGCCGGGGATCTGGGCCTAGCCCATGCGAGCGACCCTGGCGGTCAAAGCGCAGGATCGGGACGAGGCGCGTCCCTCTTCTCCCAGGAAGAAGCAGAGGAGAAGGTTGGGCATGGCGCCGGCTGGAGGTTGGCAGCACACGGCGACGGGGATGGAGAAGGCACGCTGGACGAGGGGTCGAGCTCGGGAAGAAGGACGAGCGTTGCAGGCTCACGAAGACCGTGGCGACGCCGTTGCCAGCGGTGTCCTTGGTGTGAAGCAGGGGAGGCCGAGCTGAGGAGGGGGCGGAACAGAGGTAGGTCGCGGCGTTGATGCAGGAAGGCGGTGGCGCGTGCGAAGACGACGTGGAGGCGCAGGGGCAACATGCTCGGCCTCGGGATCGAGGAGGAGGGAGGCTGAGGCCGGACTGGAGGGAGAGATGGATCAAGGGGAGAGGGAGATCGAGCGTGGGCGAGGGGACCGGGCGCTGGCGGCACTGGAGGAGGAAGGAGGAGATGGGGATCGGGCTGGGGATGGTGTTGCGATGGGGATCGAGACGAAGGGGTGGCGGCGCTGTGAGAGAACGAGGGAGCGATCCAGAGGAGGGTTCGGTCGGGCTAGGGTTATAGAGGCGACTGGGCCTAGGCGCAGATGGGCCTGCCTGGCTAGGCTGCTGGGCTCTCTTCTCCCTCTCTCTTATTCTCTAGAAACAGAAAATAACAAAGAAGAAAAGGAGAAGAAAGGAGGTGTTGGGGAAGAAATTGGACACGCGGATAATTTTCCCGGACCCACAAGAATGTGCTTGTTCCGAGAAAATAGAAAAGGCCATGGTTGAAAGATGTAAATTCAAACTCATTTGAATTTTACTCAAATGGGTTTGAACTAGGACTTGGTTTTTGAAGTGTCCAAAAATGTTGAGATTTTTGGTGGAGGTCCGGAAAATGATGAAAGAAATTATGGGCAAGGTTGGAGACCAAGAATTGAGATAACAATGGCATGGGATATTTTGCAAGTGGGTTATGGTTAATTCCAAATAAATGGAATAATTTTATTATAGCTCCCTAATAATATTGAGAGGCTTTAATATGTTATAAAGAGAAATCACAAGTGAATTCCCTCGATTTAAATGGATCAAAGACCCATGCAATTTGTTTGAGTTTTAATTGGTTTGAGAAATTGATGGCGTGATGACATGATGCAATGCAAAAATAAAATAAAAGAGCGAGCACAACTGAAACACACGGTGATCACGAAAATATGGAAGTCTTCTAAAGCGTCGGTCTTGGGGCGTTACAACACTCCACCACTACAAGAGGATCTCATCCTGAGATCTAGGATGGCACCAGAGGGAAAAGGAAGAGGAGGAGAGGATGTAAAACTAAGTTGCTTCTTAGACCAATGAGTGAAACCACGAACCTTGGCAGGTTGAGCAATTTAAAAGAAAGAGCACAACAGAGATGAACGAGATTGCAAACAATCCGTTAGAAAAGAGGAACAAGGAACATTACGAGAACTTGAAGGTTGCAAAGACATGAATCAAGAGTTTAATGGACAAGATAGAATTCGAAACCACTCCGGTTAAAACAAGATGAGAGAGGAAGAATTCAGGCAGCGCTCTGGTTGAACATGGAAGGAATAGAACATGAACATGAGAAAATGGGATGATACTTGATGAAATCAACAACATACTGCCCCCGGAACTATTGAAAGAATGGCACAATGGGTAAGAAGGATTTCAGACAGCACTCAGGTTGAAAAGAGAGGCAAAACTTGATAAGATGAAAGAACTTGAATGAGAACACAACACTCCGGTTAAATGGATAAGCAAAAAAAGAACATGATCCTCACAATTCGAGATGATGAGTGAAAAGAGCAACATCACAATGCTTCCGGAAGAAATAATAGAAGATAGATCATTGGAATAACAGAATGAAGAAGAAAAGGCCAACTTCTGCCACAAATGAGCTTGGAAAGCACCCTTCCAAGAAGGTTACAATGGGGTTGCTGGGAAAAACCAACAACAAAATGAATAAGCTGTTGGAAATATGCCCTGGAGGCAATAATAAAATGGTTATTCTTATATTTCCTTGTTCATGATAATTGTCTATTGTTCATGCTATAATTGTGTTATCCGGAAATCGTAATACATGTGTCAATATATATACCACAACACGTCCCTAGTGAGCCTATAGTTGACTAGCTCGTTGATCAACAGATAGTCATGGTTTCCTGACTATGGACATCGGATGTCATTGATAACGGGATCACATCATTAGGAGAATGATGTGATGGACAAGACCCAATCCTAAGCGTAGCACAAGATCGTGTAGTTCTTTTTGCTAGAGCTTTTTCCAAATGTCAAGTATCATTTCCTTAGACCATGAGATTGTGCAACTCCCGGATACCATAGGAGTGCTTTGAGTGTGCCAAACGTCACAACATAACTGGGTGACTATAAAGGTGCACTACGGGTATCTCCGAAAGTGTCTGTTGGGTTGGCACGAATCAAGACTGGGATTTGTCACTCCGTATGACGGAGAGGTATCTCTGGGCCCACTCGGTAATGCATCATCATAATGAGCTCAATGTGACCAAGTGTCTGGTCACAGGATCATGCATTACGGTACGAGTAAAGTGACTTGCCGGTAACGAGATTAAACAAGGTATTGGGATACCGAGGATCGAATCTTGGGCAAGTAACGTACCGATTGACAAAGGGAATTCTATACGGGATTGATTGAATCCTCGACATCATGGTTCATCCGATGAGATCATCGAGGAGCATGTGGGAGCCAACATGGGTATCCAGATCCCGCTGTTGGTTATTGACCGGAGAGTCGTCTCGGTCATGTCTGCATGTCTCCCGAACCCGTAGGGTCTACACACTTAAGGTTCGGTGACGCTAGGGTTGTTGAGATATTAGTATGCGGTAACCCGAAAGTTGTTCGGAGTCCCGGATGAGATCTCGAATGTCACGAGGAGTTCCGGAATGGTCCGAAGGTGAAGATTTATATATAGGAAGTCCAGTTTCAGCCATCGGGAAAGTTTCGGGGGTCACCGGTATTGTACCAGGACCACCGGAAGGGTCCCGGGGGTCCACCGGGTGGGGCCACCTATCCCGGAGGGCCCCATGGGCTGAAGTGGGAGGGGAACCAGCCCCTGGTGGGCTGGTGTGCCCCCCTTGGGCCTCCCCCTGCGCCTAGGGTTGGAAACCCTAGGGGTGGGGGCACCCCACTTGGCTTGGGGGGCAAGCCACCCCCTTGGCCGCCGCCACCCCCCTCCCATCTAGATGGGATCTAGAGAGGCCGGTACCCCCTAGAACCCTATATAAAGAGGGGGGAGGGAGGGCTGCGCACCCTATCTCGTGGCTCCTCCCTCTCCCTCCCGTGACACCTCTCCCTCTCGATGTGCTTGGCGAAGCCCTGCTGAGATCGCTGCTGCATCCACCACCATGCCGTCGTGCTGCTGGATCTCCATCAAACTCTCCTTCCCCCTTGCTGTATCAAGAAGGAGGAGACGTCTTCCCAACCGTACATGTGTTGAACGCGGAGGTGCCATCCGTTCGGCGCAAGGATCTCCGGTGATTTGGATCACGACGAGTACGACTCCCTCAACCCCGTTCTCTTGAACGCTTCCGCGCGCGATCTACAAGGGTATGTAGATGCACTCCTCTCTCTCTCTTTGCTAGATGACTCCATATATTCCTCTTGGTGAAGCGTAGAAATTTTTTATTTTCTGCAACATTCCCCAACAGTGGTATCAGATCTAGGTCTATGCGTAGTTTCTATGCACGAGTAGAACACAAACTTGTTGTGGGCGTAGATGTTGTCAATTTTCTTGCCACTACTAGTATTATCTTGCTTCGGCGACATCGTGGGATGAAGCGGCCCGGACCGACCTTACACGTATGCTTACGTGAGACAGGTTCCACCGGCTGACATGCACTAGTTGCATAAGGTGGCTAGCGGGTGTCTGTCTCTCCCACTTTAGTTGGAGCAGATTCGATGAAAAGGGTCATTATGAAGGGTAAATAGAAATTGGCATATCATGTTGTGGTTTTACGTAGGTAAGAAACGTTCTTGCTAGAAACCTATAGAAGCCATGTAAAAACATGCAACAACAATTAGAGGACGTCTAACTTGTTTTTGCAGCATGTGCCGTGTGATGTGATATGGCCAAAAGTTTGTGATGAATGATATATATGTGATGTATGAAATCATGTTCTTGTAATAGGAATCACGACTTGCATGTCGATGAGTATGACAACCGGCAGGAGTCATAGGAGTTGTCTTATTTATTGTATGACCTGCGTGTCAATGAATAAACGCCATGTAATTACTTTACTTTATTGCTAAACCGTTAGCCATAGTAGTAGAAGTAATAGTTGGCGAACAACTTCATGGAGACACGATGATGGAGATCATGGTGTCTTGCCGGTGACGAAGATGATCATGGCGCCCCGAAGATGGAGATCAAAGGAGCAATATGATATTGGCCATATCATGTCACTATTTGATTGCATGTGATGTTTATCATGTTTTACATCTTATTTGCTTAGAACGACGGTAGCTTAAATAAGATGATCCCTCGCAATAATTTCAAGAAAGTGTTCCCCCTAACTGTGCACCGTTGCGAAGGTTCATTGTTTCGAAGCACCACGTGATGATTGGGTGTGATAGATCCTAACGTTCGAATACAACAGGTGTAAGCTAGATTTACACACGCAATACACTTAGGTTGACTTGACGAGCCTAGCATGTACAGACATGGCCTCGGAACACGGAAGACCGAAAGGTCGAGCATGAGTCGTATAGAAGATACGATCAACATGAAGATGTTCACCAATGTCGACTAGTCCGTCTCACATGATGATCGGACACGGCCTAGTTGACTTGGATCATGTTTCACTTAGATGACTAGAGGGATGTCTGTCTGAGTGGGAGTTCATTGAATAATTTGATTAGATGAACTTAATAATCATGAACTTAGTCTAAAATCTTTACAATATGTCTTGTAGATCAAATGGCCCACACTAATGTTGCCCTCAATTTCAACGCGTTCCTAGAGAAACCCAAGCTGAAAGATGATGGCAGCAACTATACGGACTGGGTCCGGAACCTGAGGATCATCCTCATAGCTGCAAATAAAGATTATGTCTTAGAAGCACCGCTAGGTGAAGCACCCATCCTAGAGAACCAAGATGTTATGAACGCTTGGCAGTCTCGTGCTGATGATTACGCCCTCGTTCAGTGCGGCATGCTTTACAGCTTAGAACCGGGGCTCCAAAAGCGTTTTGAGCAACATGGAGCATATGAAATGTTCGAAGAGCTGAAAATGGTTTTCCAAGCTCATGCCCGGGTCGAGAGATATGAAGTCTCCGACAAGTTCTTCAATTGTAAGATGGAGGAAAATAGTTCTGTCAGTGAGCACATACTCAAAATGTCTGGGTTGCACAACCGCTTGACTCAGCTAGGAGTTAATCTCCCGGATGACGCGGTTATTGACAGAATCCTTCAGTCGCTTCCACCGAGCTACAAGAGCTTTGTGATGAACTTCAATATGCAGGGGATGGAAAATACCATTCTAGAGGTATATTCAATGCTGAAATCAGCGGAGGTAGAGATCAAAAAGGAACATCAAGTGTTGATGGTGAATAAAACCACTAAGTTCAAGAAAGGCAAGGGTAAGAAGAACTTCAAGAAGGACGGCAAGGTAGTTGCCGCGCCCGGTAAGCCAGTTGCCGGGAAGAAGCCAAAGAATGGACCCAAGCCTGAGACTGAGTGCTTTTATTGCAAGGGAAGTGGTCACTGGAAGCGGAACTGCCCCAAGTACTTAGCGGACAAGAAGGCCGGCAACACTAAAGGTATATGTGATATACATGTAATTGATGTGTACCTTACCAGTACTCGTAGTAGCTCCTGGGTATTTGATACCGGTGTGGTTGCTCATATTTGTAAATCAAAGCAGGAGCTGCGGAATAAGTGGAGACTGGCGAAGGACGAGGTGACGATGCGTGTCGAGAATGGTTCCAAGGTCGATGTGATCGCCGTCAGCACGCTAGCTCTACATTTACCTACGGGATTAGTTTTAAACCTCAATAATTGTTATTTAGTGCCAGCTTTGAGCATGAACATTGTATCTGGATCTCGTTTAATATGAGATGGCTACTCATTTAAATCCGAGAATAATGGTTTTCTATTTATATGAGAGATATGTTTTATGGTCATGCCCCGATGGTCAATGGTTTATTCTTAATGAATCTCGAACGTGATGTTACACATATTCATAGTGTGAATACCAAAAGATGTAAAGTTGATAATGATAGTCCCACATACTTGTGGCACTGCCGCCTTGGTCACATTGGTGTCAAGCGCATGAAGAAGCTCCATGCTGATGGACTTTTAGAGTCTCTCGATTATGAATCATTTGACACATGTGAACCATGCCTCATGGGCAAAATGACCAAGACTCCATTCTCCGGAACAATGGAGCGAGCAACCAACTTATTGGAAATCATACATACTGATGTGTGCGGTCTAATGAGCGTTGAGGCTCATAGAGGATATCATTATGTTCTCACTCTCACTGATGACTTGAGTAGATATGGGTATGTCTACTTGATGAAACATAAGTCTGAGACCTTTGAAAAGTTCAAGGAATTTCAGAATGAGGTAGAGAATCAACGTGACCGAAAGATAAAGTTCTTACGATCAGATCGTGGAAGAGAATATTTAAGTCATGAATTTGGTACACACTTAAGGAAATGTGGAATCATTTCACAACTCACGCCGCGTGGAACACCTCATCGTAACAGTGTGTCCGAACGTTGTAATCGCACTTTATTGGATATGGTGCGATCTATGATATCTCTTACCGATTTACCGCTATCATTTTGGGGATACGCTCTAGAGACAGCTACATTCACTTTAAATAGGGCATCGTCTAAATCCGTTGAGACGACACCGTATGAATTATGGTTTGGGAAGAAACCTAAGCTGTCGTTTCTAAAAGTTTGGGGATGCGATGCTTATGTCAAGAAACTTCAACCTGAAAAGCTCGAACCCAAGTCGGAAAAATGCGTCTTCATAGGATACCCTAAGGAAACCATTGGGTATACCTTCTACCTAAGATCTGAAGGCAAGATCTTTGTTTCCAAGAACGGGTCCTTTCTGGAGAAAGAGTTTCTCTCGAAAGAAGTAAGTGGGAGGAAAGTGGAACTCGATGAAGTACTGCCTCTTGAACCGGAAAGTAGCACAGCTCAGGAAGATGTTCCTGTGGTGCCTGCACCGACTAGAGAGGAAGTTAATGATGATGATCAAGGTACTTCGGATCAAGTCACTACTGAACTTCATAGGTCCACAAGGACATGTTCCACACCAGAGTGGTATGGCAACCCTGTCCTGGAAATCATGTTGTTAGACAACGGTGAACCTTCGAACTATGAAGAAGCGATGGCGGGCCCAGATTCCAACAAATGGCTTGAAGCCATGCAATCCGAGATAGGATCCATGTATGAAAATGAAGTATGGACTTTGACAGACTTGCCCGATGATCGGCGAGCGATAGAAAACAAATGGATCTTTAAGAAGAAGACGGACGCGGATGGCAATGTTACCATCTATAAAGCTCGACTTGTCGCTAAGGGTTGTCGACAAGTTCAAGGGGTTGACTACGATGAGACTTTCTCTCCCGTAGCAAAGTTGAAGTCTGTCCGAATCATGTTAGCAATTGTCGCATACTATGATTATGAGATTTGGCAAATGGACGTCAAAACAGCATTCCTTAACGGCTATCTTAAGGAAGAACTGTATATGATGCAGCCGGAAGGTTTTGTCGATCCTGAGAATGCTAACAAGGTATGCAAACTCCAGCGATCCATTTATGGGCTGGTGCAAGCATCTCGGAGTTGGAACATTCGCTTTGATGAGATGATCAAAGCGTTTGGGTTTATGCAGACCTATGGAGAAGCATGCGTTTACAAGAAAGTGAGTGGGAGCTCTGTAGCATTTCTCATATTATATGTAGATGACATACTTTTGATGGGAAATGATATAAACTTTTGGACAGCATTATGGCCTACTTGAATAAGTGTTTTTCAATGAAGGACCTTGGAGAAGCTGCTTACATATTAGGCATCAAGATCTATAGGGATAGATCGAGACGCCTCATAGGTCTTTCGCAAAGCACATACCTTGATAAGATATTGAAGAAGTTCAATATGGATCCGTCCAAGAAGGGATTCTTGCCTGTGTTGCAAGGTGTGAAATTGAGCTCAGCTCAATGCCCGACCACGGCAGAAGATAGAGAAAAGATGAGTGTCATCCCCTATGCCTCAGCTATAGGGTCTATTATGTATACCATGCTGTGTACCAGACCTGATGTAAACCTTGCCGAAAGTTTGGTAGGAAGGTACCAAAGTAATGCCGGCATCGAACACTGGACAGCGGTCAAGAACATCCTAAAGTACCTGAAAAGGACTAAGGATATGTTTCTCGTTTATGGAGGTGACGAAGAGCTCGTCGTAAAGGGTTACGTCGACGCTAGCTTCGACACAGATCTGGATGACTCTAAGTCACAAACCGGATACATGTATATTTTGAATGGTGGGGTAGTAAGCTGGTGCAGTTGCAAGCAAAGCGTCGTGGCGGGGTCTACATGTGAAGCAGAGTACATGGCAGCCTCGGAGGCAGCGCATGAAGAAACCTGGGTGAAGGAGTTCATCACCGACCTAGGAGTCATACCCAATGCGTGGGGGTCGATCACACTCTTCTGTGACAACACTGGAGCTATTGCACTTGCCAAGGAGCCCAGGTTTCACAAGAAGACCAGGCACATCAAGCGTCGCTTCAACTCCATTCGTGAAAATGTTCAAGATGGGGACATAGATATTTGTAAAGTACATACGGACCTGAATGTAGCAGATCCGTTGACTAAACCTCTCCCTAGAGCAAAATATGATCAACACCAGAACTCTATGGGTGTTCGATTCATCATAATGTAACTAGATTATTGACTCTAGTGCAAGTGGGAGACTGTTGTAAATATGCCCTAGAGGCAATAATAAAATGGTTATTATTATATTTCCTTGTTCATGATAATTGTCTATTGTTGATGCTATAATTGTGTTATCCAGAGATCATAATACATGTGTGAATATATAGACCACAATACGTCCCTAGTGAGCCTCTAGTTGACTAGCTCGTTGATCAACAGATAGTCATGGTTTCCTGACTATGGAGATTGGATGTCATTGATAACGGGATCACATCATTAGGAGAATGATGTGATGGACAAGACCCAATCCTAAGCGTAGCACAAGATCATGTAGTTTGTTTTGCTAGGTATCATTTCCTTAGACCATGAGATTGTGCAACTCCCGGATACCATAGGAGTGCTTTGGGTGTGCTAAATGTCACAACGTAATTGGGTGACTATAAAGGTGCACTACGGGTATCTCCGAAAGTGTCTGTTGGGTTGGCACGAATCGAGACGGGGATTTGTCACTCCGTATGACGGAGAGGTATCTCTGGGCCCACTCGGTAATGCATCATCATAATGAGCTCAATGTGACCAAGTGTCTGGTCACGGGATCATGCATTACGCTACGAGTAAAGTGACTTGCCGGTAACGAGATTAAACGAGGTATTGGGATACCGAGGATCGAATCTCGGGCAAGTAACATACCGATTGACAAAGGGAATTGTATACGGGATTGATTGAATCCTCGACATCGTGGTTCATCCGATGAGATCATCGAGGAGCATGTGGGAGCCAACATGGGTATCCAGATCCCGCTGTTGGTTATTGACCGAAGAGTCATCTCGGTCATGTCTGCATGTCTCCCGAACCCGTAGGGTCTACACACTTAAGGTTCGGTGACGCTAGGGTTGTTGAGATATTAGTATGCGGTAACCCGAAAGTTGTTTGGAGTCCCGGATGAGATCCCGGACATCACGAGGAGTTCCGGAATGGTCCGGAGGTGAAGATTTATATATAGGAAGTCCAGTTTTTGCCATCGGGAAAGTTTCGGGGGTCACCGGTATTGTACCGGGACCACCAGAATGGTCCCGGGGGTCCACCGGGTGGGGCCACCTATCCCGGAGGGCCCCATGGGCTGAAGTGGGAGGGGACCAGCCCCTGGTGGGCTGGTGCGCCCCCCTTGGGCCTCCCCCTGCGCCTAGGATTGGAAACCCTAGGGGTGGGGGGCGCCCCACTTGGCTTGGGGGGCAAGCCACCCCCTTGGCCGCCCCCCCATCTAGATGGGATGTAGAGGGGCCGATGCCCCCCTGGACCCCTATATAAATAGGGGGGAGGGAGGGCTGCGCACCCTAGCCCCTGGCTCCTCCCTCTCCCTCCCGTGACACCTCTCCCTCTCGCTGTGCTTGGCGAAGCCCTGCCGAGATCGCTGCTGCATCCACCACCACGCCGTCGTGCTGCTGGATCTCCATCAACCTCTCCTTCCCCCTTGCTGGATCAAGAAGGAGGAGACGTCTTCCCAACCGTACATGTGTTGAATGCGGAGGTGCCGTCCATTCGGCGCTAGGATCTCCGGTGATTTGGATCACGACGAGTATGACTCCCTCAACCCCGTTCTCTTGAACGCTTCCGCGCGCGATCTACAAGGGTATGTAGATGCACTCCTCTCTCTCGTTGCTAGATGACTCCATAGATTCCTCTTGGTGTAGCGTAGAATTTTTTTATTTTCTGCAACGTTCCCCAACATAAGCTTGTAGTGGGCTTATGGAAAACATCTCAAAACTATGAGGTGACAACCGGCCACTAATGGAAACCATTGATTTGATTGAGAGCACCAAAGAGATGAAAAACTTCTTTTGCCGCGAGAATAGGTGGAAACTTGGATTATTGATAGACACCACAATTAGCAACATTCCTTAGGGAAGGATTTAAGTGAAATCTATACCAAGATAACTCCAACAAAGAGGTTGATGGATTTAAAATACCTCATTCTTGACAACATATGAATCATGAAACATGAAGGAAATTGTCAAGAGTGACATAACACCACCTCAAAAGATAAGGTAGAAAAAATGCACTTTGGAATGCGAGATGAAGAATGCTTGAACTCCTCCAACAAGAATCTTGAAGAACACCTCGAGAATGAATTAAATCCTTGATGAACCATCATGTAGAGCCTCCATGAAGAACTCCGGTAATAAAAGGATGATAGAAAGAAAGAGAAGTTAAAAACACAAGGTGAAGCCTTGCAATGATTTAGATGAAGCTTCGCGACGATATAACCGAGAAAACTTGGAACTCCGGAAAAGGAAAAGATGAAACACTAGAGCCGAGAATTACTTCATCATGAACAATCTCCGGAAGAAAAGAATTGAATCACCTCGAGGAAATAAGAATAAGATTTATTGTATGCTTATCCTTCATCAAATTAAATTGATGACAAGCAATGGATTTGGCATACTACTTATTCCCGTAGAAAGGGTTAAGAGAGATATAGCACAAACTTCAGAGGGTATTGATGGAACCACCGGTGGGATTTGGAAACAACGAATATTTGATATGATAACGAAGGAAGTGAAATCCTAAACTAACCACCGTAAGAATTGAAAATGAAAGTAGCAAAGGCACAAATCACCAGGAAGAATTGGAAAACGAATGAAGATACTTGAGGGGATTTAGATACATGAGAACGAAGAGATCATGAACTGATTAGAGGGTATTTGAACGATGCACCGGTAAGATTTGGAGAATGATAGCTACACACTGAGCACGAAGAATTATGACATGATGGCCTTCGGAGGAAAGAAATGGAAACAACTCATGAAATGCTCCGGATGGTAGGAAAAGAATTGACACAATCGAAAATAGTTATGAGAGGATGGCATCAAGCTTGAACTACGCATCTTTGGAAGAACAGGTAAGGATTTAAGAGGAACTCTTCTTCGGTCTTCAAAATTCGAGAATGACGACAAGAAACACCACCATAAATTATTGAGGCACTCCAGAATGATTAAAAGAGGAAATGTTGAGCCAAAGATGAAAAGAATTTGAAAGCGATCTTGAAGAAGACATCTGACTGATGAAAATTCATTCTTACATCAAACTTTGAAATGAATTTGAGAATCGCTCCTAATAATTAAAAGAGTCAGGTAAGATCCTGGGAAAAGACCTATGGGTTAGGGCCCACTCAAAAGGAAACACTGTTGAACGATATAAAAAAAAGATTGCATCGGTTGAATTAAATGGCTTAAATGGGATAACAACCTCCAGATAGCTTGAACGGATTAAATGGAAACACAAATCTTCTGAGATATCTTGAGCACTCCAGATATGAACTGGGCAAGGTGAATAAATAAGAGAGCCTTGGATAAGAAATTCACATGGGAAGATATGTGAACCAAAAGGAAGAGATATGATTAACATCGAAACTTGAAATTAATCCACCGGAAAAGAATATGAGAATGAAGAATGATGAACTTAAAACTCCGTTAGTATCTTCCTGAGAATCACCGGATAAGAACATTGATGGAAAAGAATGGAGAGTCTTCCCATCAATAAAATGGATACCCGATTAAGAAATCTGAGTCCTTGAAGAAAAGGGTGGGAGGGCGGGTAAAACAAAGGCAACTTGGGGCAGATGGAATGGATACCATTGAGAAAACTTAGAATTGATCTTGCGAATGTTGAAATGTTCGGATCCACTTGAAGAGAAGCAAGCCGGTTGGAAAGAATTGGGATGACAAACTCGATGATCAAGAAGGATTACCACTCTCATAGAAATATGAGAACACCGCTTAGGAAAGGTATGGAATCAACACTTGACATTGAAGCAACTCGAATACCACAACTCAAAACAAAACAAAGGATTTGGCTTGCAGAATAAGCCGGAAACAAACATATGATAGAGATTACGTCCGAAGTTTTCGTGGTGGGGCCCACACGGGCTCAGTCGTACAGCACCATCATGTACAAGGCAGTGCACATGACATACGAAGCGTCCCCGGACCAGCATAGCCTAGGGTTCTTTAAGACACAACGAGACCACTGTAAAAACGACCGTGGATAGGCGGACCACTAGACGTCGAACCCCAATCTCATATCATGCATCTGTCAGAAAGAAAAAATCTAGAGCTACTTGAATTCCCACCTATAAAACTCCCGAAACATTCTGGTTAAGCAATCTGGTGTTGGGGATACAGGGGAAGCAATATATATCTCACCCAAAACTAACAATCCCTACATCCAAGATGTATCCATCTGTCAACACATAACCAAGAAACCTTCGGAAATCATGTACCTCAACCTTCGAAAAGCATCCGTTATACGAGCTATGGCAATACTCCCGAACTCCCCAGTACTGGGTGGCATCCAGGTTATCTCACCAACAACTGCATAAAAGAGATTTTCGATGTCGGCAAAACTCAGGTATTCCAGAACTGCAATGATAAAATTATGACGACAACACCTCGGAGCTCAACTCCCCGGGACACTGCCACAACCCCTAAATGTCAGGAGGCACCAGTAACAATGTTTTTGTCATAAGAATATCGGAACGCTCCCAAGATACCCGCGTGATCCTAAAAAAAATTAGTGAAATTTGAGGAGAGGAAAGACAAAACATCTACGTTAGGAGGCCTCACCAGAGCGACGAAGGGACCGAGGAGTAAAAAGAATCCTACTCTCCGATATATATAATCCTAAGACTCAAAACATTTTTGTTCTAGACTCAACAACACCAGCGATTCGATCAAGCAGGGGGCTCCTAAGTCGGGGATGCCTCTGATTACCAACTTGTAACACCCACGATGGGGCTATATCTCCCACGTGTCGAAGCACGACTTAGAGGCATAACCGCATGGTGGTTTTGTCGCAAGAAGGGTCATCTTCACACAATCCCATGTAATGAACAAGAATGGGATAAAGAGTTGGCTTACAATCGCCACTTCACACAATGAACATATAATTCATACATCATTCAAAGTACACACATGGTCCGACTACGGACGAAGCCAAAAGAAAAGAAGATAACCCAACTGCTAGATCCCCAATCGTCCCAACTGGGCTCCACTACTGATCAACACGAAATGAAACATAGCAATGACCAAGATCGTCATTGAGCTCCCATCTGAGCTTGGTTGCATCACCTGCACTGGTATCATCGACACCTGCAACTGTTGTGATAGTATCTGGTCAGTCACGAGGACTCAACAATCTCAAAACCCGCGAGATCAAGACTATTTAAGCTTATGGGTAGGAAGTGGTAATGAGGTGGAGTTGCAGCAAGCACTAAGAAAATATGGTGGCTAACATACGCAAATAAGAGCGAGAAGAGAAGCAACGGAATGGTCGAGAATCTAGAAGTGATCAAGAAGTGATCCTGAAACTACTTACGCACAATCATAACACCAAGACCGTGTTCACTTTCTGGACTCCGCCGAAAAGAGACCATCACGGCTACACACGTGGTTGATGCGTTTTAATTAAGTCAAGTGTCAAGTTATCTACAAACGGACATTAACAAATTCCCATCTGCCACATAACTGCGGGCCTGGCTTTAGAAAGATAATACCCTGCAGGGGTGTCCCAACTTAGCCCATCACAAGCTCTCACGGTCAAAGGAGGATATTCCTTCTCCCAGGAAGACCCGATCAAACTCGGAATCCCGGTTTACAAGACATTTCGACAATGGTAAAACAAGACCAGCAAGACCACCCGACTGTGCTGACAAATCCTGATAGGAGCTGCACATATCTCGTTCTCAGGGCACACCGGATAAGCTAAGCGTACATGTACCAACATAACCCAAGTTTCCAAGGGACGGTCCCGCATGGTGCTCTAGTTTGGACCAACACTCAAAGGAGCACTGGCCCGGGGGGTAAAATAAAGATGACCCTTGAGTCTGCAGAACCCAAGGGAAAAAGGCTTAGGTGGCAAATGTTAAAACCAAGGTTGGGCCTTGCTGGAGGAGTTTTATTCAAAGTGAGCTGTCAAGGGGGTCCCATAAATCACCCAACCGCGTATGGAATGCAAAATCAAGGAACATAACACCGGTATGACGTAAACTAGGGCGGCAAGAGTGGAACAAAACACCAGGCATAAGGCCGAGCCTTCCACCCTTTACCAAGTATATAGATGCATTAATTAAATAAGAGATATTGTGATATCCCAACATAATCCTGTCCATCATGGAGAAATCTTCAACTTCACCTACAACTAACAATGCTATAAGAGGGGCTGAGAAAAGCGGTAACATAGCCAAGCAATGGTTTGCTAGGTAGGGTGAAAAAGGTTAGAGGCTGACATGGCAATTTGGGAGGCTTGAAGAGCAAGTGATAGGTAGCGCAGCATAGCAATAGAACGAAGCAACTAGCAAGCAAAGATAGAAGTGATATCGATGGTAGTGGTCATCTTGCCTGAGATCCCGATAGGAAGAAGAACGAGTCCATGAAGAAGACAAACGAACGTAGTCAAACGAATCCCCACAACTCTGGAACGAAACCGAAGCTAACGAGAGAAGCAAACCGGAAAGAAGCAAACAACATGGTAAACACCCAAGCATAAACATGGCATGATGCACAAACAAGTATGATGCATGTCCGGTTTAATGAGGCATGGCATGGCAAGGTGAAGCAAACAACACTACAATTTAAGTGGAGCTCAATATGCAACGAGTTGCATATTGACGAAACACCACATCGAATTATTTAGTTTACTCTCGTTTAGGAACACAACAATATTACATGTTTTTAAACATGGCAAGGGGTGAAACATAAGTGAACTACTATTTAGGCAAGTTTAAATGAGGCCGGAAACAACAAACAACAATTCCGGAAAACCCCATATGTTATTTAGCAACTTAAAGCAAACAACAATTTTAAACATTTTAATTGTTGTTATCATGATGCGGATGACATATGCAAGTTTTATGCAATTTTATGAAAACATTGACATGAGCATGTTATGAAGCATTTGTCACCGTGGCGGAACGAAAGGGGTGCCACGACAACTACAACGGAAATGGTGCCACAGCAACATTCCAATGATCTGACACTCATTGAGATACCGGTGCAAAAGACCAAGTGTGGATGAGTGTGTCATGCAAAAGGTGGTGGGGTGATCCCGGTTACCGGGTTCCCACGGGTCGATGGTATGGCAAACGAGGAGGAACGTGCAAGGATCAATTCGGGACATGGTGCAAACACGGGCATCTCATACATCACTCATGCATTCTCGAAAGGTCGTCTCGGCGGTTATACCTTTGAAGCATGCGTTTTCGGTGCGGAAACAAGTTTGATGCGGTGTAGAGGAAGTAGTCGTTCACGGGTCATCGTGGGAAGTAGTTGTACTTGTGTCGTAGTGGGAAGTAGTGGTGCTATCGGTCATCGGCGACGGTAGTGGAAGTAGTGGTTCATGGACGTCGTGGAAGTAGTCGTTCACGGCGACGGTAGTGGAAGTAGTCGTTCTCGTGGTGGTAGTGGAAGTAGTTGTACACGGTGGCGGCGATAGTTGTTCAGGGTCTTGGCGGGTCATCGTGTAGCCGTACATGTTCGTCGTGGTACACGGTTCGTAGACGTTCGAGTCATTGGTAGAGGTACTTGTTGCATCATCAGGCGTAGTCGACCTTGGCGTATCCGTGCGTACGGGTACTTGCCAAAATCCACAGGAACAGTAGTGGTGCATGGTCTTCGCTTTGTAGTCGGACTTGGCGATCCAGGGTACTTGGTGTATACGTCCAAGGAGGATACGATGGAGAAGATGCTCGTCACGGGTGGAAGCTCCAGGAGCCATGGTGCGCAGCAGGCAGGGCATCCCTGGCCTTGAGATGGGGTCCTAGTGGCAAGAGCAGCGGCAGCTTCAAGGCAGGGCAAAGGAAAGGGCAGAGCTCTTCCGGCTGGAAGCTGACGAGGCGGGACGACAGCGAGGAGCCGGGGATCTGGGCCTAGCCCATGCGAGCGACCCTGGTGGTCAAAGCGCAGGAGCGGGACGAGGCGCGTCCCTCTTCTCCCGGGACGAAGTAGAGGAGAAGGTTGGGCATGGCGCCGGTAGGAGGTTGGCAGCACGTGGCGACGGGGATGGAGAAGGCGCGCTGGACGAGGGGTCGAGCTCGGGAAGAAGGACGAGCGTTGCAGGCTCGCGAAGACCGTGGCGACGCCGTTGCCGGCGGTGTCCTTGGCGCGAAGTAGGGGAGGCCGAGCTGAGGAGGGGGCGGAACAGAGGTAGGTCGCGGCGTCGATGCAGGAAGGCGGTGGCGCGCGCGAAGACGACGTCGAGGCGCAAGGGCGACGCGCTCGGGCTCGGGATCAGGGAGGAGGGAGGCTGAGGCCAGGCTGGAGGGAGAGATGGATCAAGGGGAGAGGGAGATCGAGCGTGGGTGAGGGGATCGGGCGCTGGCGGCGCTGGAGGAGGAAGGAAGAGATGGGGATCGGGCAGGGGATGGTGTTGCGATGGGGATCGAGACGAAGGGGTGGCGGCGCTGTGAGAGAACGAGGGAGCGATCCAGAGGAGGGTTCGATCGGGCTAGGGTTATAGAGGCAGTTGGGCCTAGGCGCAGATGGGCCTGCCTGGCTAGGCTGCTGGGCTCTCTTCTCCCTCTCTCTTATTCTCTAGAAACAGAAAATAACAAAGAAGAAAAGGAGAAGAAAGGAGGTGTTGGGGAAGAAATTGGACACGCGGATAATTTTCCCAGACCCACAAGAATGTGCTTGTTCCGAGAAAATAGAAAAGGCCATGGCTGAAAGATGTAAATTCAAACTCATTTGAATTTTACTCAAATGGGTTTGAACTAGGACTTGGTTTTTGAAGTGTCCAAAAATGTTGAGATTTTTGGTGGAGGTCCGGAAAATGATGAAAGAAATTATGGGCAAGGTTGGAGACCAAGAATTGAGATAACAATGGCATGGGATATTTTGCAAGTGGGTTATGGTTAATTCCAAATAAATGGAATAATTTTATTATAGCTCCCTAATAATATTGAGAGGCTTTAATATGTTATAAAGAGAAATCACAAGTGAATTCCCTCAATTTAAATGGATCAAAGACCCATGCAATTTGTTTGAGTTTTAGTTGGTTTGAGAAATTGATGGCGTGATGACATGGTGCAATGCAAAATAAAAATAAAAGAGCAAGCACAACTGAAACACACGGTGATCACGAAAATATGGAAGTCTTCTGAAGCGTCGGTCTTGGGGCGTTACAGTACCTGACCGAGTCAAGTTGCAGTTGCATGCTCCTTTATATGTACTCTCATAGTTTGATGTACACTAACACTTTCCATATTCGTTGTTGAACTGGCACCACGGCGCAAGCGGAAACAAACATCAGGGATAATGCTTAACATATTAACAAAATCTAAAGGAGGAAGAATGGAGATCCATTTTGAGGCAGGTTTAAAAAGGTCATGTGATGCTACAGAGTCAGCCAAGTTAGTATTAGAGGCAGCCGTTGCCGTTAGGTGTCATGGGTGTATCCTCCCAACATGGATCCAGTACATGAATGGGAAAGACAATACCCAGTTTAACACCTTCCTTGACCATTTATCCGTAAGTAATGTTATTCATTGCAATTAGTAATATTGTCTTGCTCTGTCCCATACTTTCTAGCTTCCTCCTAATAAGACTCACATTCTTTTTTCAACAGATGAGGTTCAAGTTGGATCCGAAAGATGGTGCAACTAAACAAGCATGCACTCATGTTTTTCAGTCTGCTTTGCGGCAGTATCGGTACCACCTTAGAAAATCTCACTTTGAAGGCAAGGCTAACAATGAAATCGCCCAAACATCTCGAGTGGAATATATTACAGATGAAGACTGGACAACCCTCATTAAACACTGGTCTGATCCAAAGTATCAGGTAGGCTATATGTATTTGATCAGACCACATATTGAACTTGTATTTATGTATGTGCCTTACAAGTGTATCTTCTTCTAGGCTAACTGTTTAAAGAACAAAACCAACCGTTCTAAAGTGAAATTCCAACAGACAACAGGATCTCGTAGCTATATTGCACACCGCGAGGCTCTTGTAAATAGCTGCTACTTCCTTCTTTTTTTGTGCCATATTATCGTATCTATATTGACTTGTTCCAAATACAGAGGAAAGCCCGTGCGGACCAAAAAGAACTTGAACCGAATGCAGTGCAAATCTTCAAGGATTGCCACACCAGCAAGATGAAGGGCATGAGCACACCAGCTCAAGCCGCTATTGTAAGTCCTTACTCCTCCTGCCTTGAACTGATTGGTATTGTGATGTGTTCATTTAACTACTTGGTTTGCAGCCAATGTCAGTTACTCTCTTCACTTTTATACACAGTTGTCTTAACGTATCATTTCACCTTACATGGTTTAAAAGAGATCAAGGATATTCTTTTGGTCTTGATCTGTAATCTAGTTGTTATGTTCATGTGCGCACACAATGATAAAATAGCCTGTTTGTTTTATATATGTTTGCCCATGATATGAATGATGTCATACTATGTTCATCCTACTTTAAACCATGTATCTTTATCCTTAGATGTCAACGAATGTGAGGAAATAGACAATACAGTAGGCATGCTACATGGACATATGTTCTGAAAGTGATTTTATTATGTAGTTGGCACTACAATACATGCTAATGTATTACAGTAGTTCACCAAAATAAGTTATGTATAAACGTTTAGCCTACTTTGTTTGTTTTTGTCTCATTAGTAACTTATCTGGTACACTAATCTACAAGTTCAAACTTTCAGGAAGCTATGAAACAAATGATTGAACAGCCACAACCACCTGAAGGTGACGAGGCTACTATAGGCACAATGTCACCTCTTGCTGCAGTGCGTCAGTATCTCTCCACTAACAGTGCAAAAAGCACCTTCCTGCATAATTCTAGGTTGGTTGTCAAGGTAACCTCGTCCAAATCGCCTACTAAACAAAATCTTCCTGCTAGACAGAGTGATATATCTGTGCTCCAGACACAAGTCCAATCCCTTATGGACGTTGTTTCGGAAAGAAGAATAGTGGTTGAGAAATGTCGTCAAGATATGAATGGTTTTGAAACCAGACTATCAGACATTCGCTTCGTTGTTGAAGAGCAATGGCGGAAAAAAGGTGGATATCGTGCTGCTCCATCAGATTTTACAGCCTGAAACATTAGCACCCAGGTCAAATGATCTGTGCTTCTATACATCTGATGGTGCTTTTATCTGGAAGGACTGTAAACTTTATGCCAACAGGCCTTTTGTTGTATGATTGGAATTTATTTTGTTGTGATACAACATTTATGATGCTGCCACAGGCTGCAGTAATTAAGACGCTATTTTTGTATAGTGTAGGTTTATCTTAGTAATGTATTCGGCCGAAAGCTTCGTAGGAGCCCAACATGCCAACATTCGTCGGGCCCATTCCAATTGGGCTATAAACGATTACGGGCCGAAATTGGCATGTAGCCCACTAAAAATATCTAGGCTTAAATTAGCATAAGCTTTCAAATTTTTCTGGTAGGCCTGTGCCCATAGTGGGCCTTTAACAAGCCTAAACATAATTTGGGCCCTCAGTAAAAATAGGACGTTTATAGGTGTAAATATCTCGAGCCCATACAAAACATGGGCCTTTAATAGACCGAAAGTGAGATTGGGCCCTGATTGTGCCAAATAACCCACTGGACTTAGCAGGCCGAAATGGTAGCCCATTTACGATGCAGATATTTGACAGGCCGAAATTCGAATGGGCCGTAAATGCGCCGACCTAATACACGGGCCTTTAACAGGCCGGAACTTCGGTCGGGCTAGATTATCGTCATTTTATATGGGCCGTTAATGGGCCCGATATGACGTTGGGCCACATATGGCCCATGGTTTACGTCCGGCGTTAACATGCCGAAAATGACAACAGGCCGAAAGTGGCCGAAATCTATAGTGGGCCTCTAGCAGGCCGAATGACAGACAGGGCCGAATATGACCCAAATCCTTCACGGTCGTTTATGGGCCGAAAGTTTTGATGGCCTGTAAATGGGCCCAAATGAAGCCGGACCTTTAACAGGCCGGAAATACACTGGGCCGTAATTCGACCCAATTACTTAGCGGACTGTTAACGGGCCAGAAGTGACCATGGGCCGCATTGATGACAAGTTTAGACCAGGACGTTGACGGGCCAATTTGACAGAGAATGTTGGGCCTTTAGCTGGGCCGGCCCATTATGGTCTGCAGAATCTTGTGGGCCTTTAGCTGGGCCGGCCCATTATGGCCCGCAAAATCTTGTGGGCCTTTAGCTGAGCCGGCCCATTATGGTCTGCTAAATTTTGTGGGCCTTTAGCTAGGCCGGCCCATTATGGTTCGCTAAATCTTATGGGCCTTTGGTTGGGCCGGCCCATTTAAACTTTGTGGGCCACTTTTGGGCCGGTCCACGTGTCAACATATCATAGGCCCATCTCGACCGTTGGATGAGTGACACCTGTGCCAACGCGGAGCTGACACGTGGATCCGTTAGCCAATGAGAATTTTACACATGGAAAATCGGCATTGGTCGTGGTTGTTAACGGGTTATCGGATCCAAAATTCGACCCGATAGCTTAACGGCGTTCCGTTACGGTGGATGCCACGTGTCGGTCACCCTTGACGAAAGCACTTCTGTGACGCGCGATTTATCGTCATGGAAGTGGACACTTCCGTGATGGTAATTTTGGTAATGTCATGGAACACTTGTACGACAGCACAGGTATGACTATCTTGATTCTGTCATAAATTTATCGTGGATGTACATGCATGACAAAAAAAGCGATCTACTGTGACAAACACGTATCATCACGGAAGTGTATTTTTTTTGTAGTGCAAGTTCCACTCACCAAAAGCGCTACGCTCCCCGGCAACGGCGCCAGAAAAGAGTCTTGATGACCCACAAGTATAGGGGATCTATCGTAGTCCTTTCAATAAGTAAGAGTGTCGAACCCAACGAGGAGCAGAAGGAAATGATAAGCGGTTTTTAGTAAGGTTTTCTCTGCAAGCACTGAAATAGTAAGTGATAGATAGTTTTGTGATAAGATAAATAGTAACGAGAAAAAAGTAAATAAAGTGCAGCAAGGTGGCCCAATCCTTTATGTAGCAAAGGATAAGTCTAGACAAATTCTAATAATGAAGAAGGAGCTCCCGAGGACACATTGGGAATTATCGTCAAGCTAGTTTTCATCACATTCATAAGATTTGCGTTCGGTACTTTGAGAATTTGATATGTGGGTGGACCGGTACTTGGGTACTGCCCTAACTTGGACAAGCATCCCACTTATGATTAACCCCTATTGCAAGCATTCTCAACTACAAAAAGGAGTATTAAGGTAAACCTAACCACAACATTAAACATATGGGTCCATATCAACCCCTAACGAAGCAACACATAAACTAGGGTTTAAGCTTCTGTCACTCTAGCAACCCATCATCTACTTATTACTTCCCCATGCCTTCCTCTAGGCTCAAATAATGGTGAAGTGTCATGTAGTCGACGTTCACATGACACCACTAGAGGAAAAGACAACACACATCTCATCAAAATATCGAACGAATACCAAATTCACATGACTACTAATAGCAAGACTTCACCCATGTCCTCAGGAACAAACGTAACTACTCACAAAGCATATTCATGTTCATAATCAGAGGGGTAATAATATGCATAAAGGATCTGAACATATGATCTTCCACCAAGTAAACCAAATAGCATCAACTACAAGGAGTAATCAACACTACTAGCAACCCACAGGTACCAATATGTGGTTTTGATACAAGATTGGATACAAGAGATGAATTAGGGTTTTGAGAGGAGATGGTGCTGGTGAAGATGTTGATGGAGATTGACCCCCTCCTGATGAGAGGATCGTTGGTGATGACATTGGTGATGATTTCCCCCTCTCGGAGGGAAGTGTCCCCGGCAGAACAGCTCCGCCAGAGCCCTAGATTGATTCCGCCAAGGTTCCGCCTCGTGGCGGCGGAGTTTCATCCCGTAAGCTTGTCCACGATTTTTTCCAGGGTAAAAGTGATGATATAGCAGAAGATGGATGCCGGAGGCTCACTAGGAGGGCCAGGAGATAGGAGGCTGCGCCCTACAGGGGGGGTGCGCCCCCTGTGTCCTGGACAGGGTGTGGGCCCCCTGGCCTATTTCTTTCGCTCATAAATTCTTATTAAATCTAAAAAGTTGTTTTGTGGAGTTTCAGGACTTTTGGAGTTGTGCAGAATAGGTTTCCAACGTTTGCTCCTTTTCAGCCAGAATTTCAGCTGTCGGCATTCCCCCTCTTCACGGTAAACCTTGTAAAATAAGAGAGAATAGCCATAAATATTGAGATATAATGTGTAACAACAGCCCATAATGCAATAAATATTGATGTAAAAGCATGATGCAAAATGGATGTATCATGGAACAATCTTAAGAGATTTTTTTGTGATTGTGAAAAAACTTTTGAGCAGTTAATCACCCATACGAAGACGAGTGGTTTATGTGCATGTGTTTTCTAAATACTATACTTCTTAGGGTCCCGATATTCAGCACACGTGTGGCATATATACATCCGCCCATACACTGTATGTGGCGTAAGCAGGAGATAACCCACACGGGTTATGTGTGGACGAATATTAGAACTGCCTACATGTGTGGGCGCAACTACTTCATGTCACACACCTAACAAGTACTACTCATCCCCATCCCGCACGTGTGGCACGAATCAAATATGCCCACATGTCCTGGCGCATCTACGTTAGTTACCCGTGGCATGACACTTTAGTTACCCCGAGATGCCAACTTTAGTTATCCGGGATGGCAAATGTAGTTGTAAAAGCATGACAACTTTCTCTGATTTGGGTTAACTATAGTTGTCATGACTAATTTATGGTAGTTGCCACGTGTAATCAAATCATAGTTGCCGCGTGTGATTAACTACTTGCCACATGTGGTCAAACAAATAGTTGACATGTATGTTTACCTAGTTGCCACATGTGGTCCAACCATAGTTCCCATGTATGGTTTATCATAGTTGTCATGTGTGTTTACCTGGTTGCCATGTACGCGCAGTTGGAGTTGTCACGTGTGGTCCAACCATAGTCATGTATGATTAATCATAGTTGTCATGTGTGTTTACCTGGTTGCCATGTACGTGCAACTGCAGTTGCATCTAGCAACGTACGAGTGTTATGTGGGCAAAGAGCAGTTCACCCACACGGACGGACTAAATGGCGACTGTGTGGGCGAGAACTAGTTCACCAACACGATGCAGCCGGCAACTGCGCCCTACGGGTCGTGTGGGCGAACACTCTAAGGGCATGTACAATAAAAGCACGACCTATCTAATGCCTCATCATTGCACGTAGAAAGATAGCAGGGAAACCGCCGTCCAAAAATCCACTGCCCAACACAGTACTAGCCTCAGCAGGCCAACTTTTTTACTACTCGTATTTTTCTCTTCTGCTTTACCAGATCTCAACCCCACGTTTCCTTTAACTTCCTTTTGTCTTTTTTGCCTCGCTGCACTTTTATCAGGGAGAAGACGACCTCCTCTACAAGACCCCCTTTAGCCTGCAAGCAGCACAAACAACAATCGAGGACCACCCGGGCCGACGTGGAGAGCTGAGGCATACGTCCAGTAGCGGATCTAGCCCAATGGGTCAGGGTGGGCCAACAATAGAAGTGTTCATAAAAAATATTTTTTCTTAATATTTTTTACCCTTTTTCCTATGCTATAAAGCTATTCCAAAAATGCCAGGGTGGGCCGTGGCCCACCCTGTCCACCCTCTACCTCCGCCACTGCATACGTCCAGCCTGTAGCGTTGGGCATGCCCTAACGCCCACACAACATGCTATGCCTACATGGCATTGAAATTCCAACAAATTCCTTTAGAATTCGTGCAAAACAAAATCAATGTGGATCAACGCGCGTGGGTGAAGTGTAAACATGCCGCGCGTGTCGACGTTGTCATTTGGGATTTCTTATGCACCTCTCGCACTAGCTTTTATACTCTTTTGGCAAGGAGAGGTCAAGAAGAAAAAATATATACTAAACAAAATGAGTGTAGTTTGTTGACCCAAAGACCTGACAAATATTAGTGCACAATAAGTGTTTATAGTAAAAAAAAAGTCATAGGCATATGGAATGCATGGGGATTCATATTTTAGGGTTGGTTTGATGGAGTCAAAGAGATATCTTTTTGTTTTGGATCTTCCACAATAAAGAAAGGCTCAAAGATGAAAGAACGAACGGTTAGAAAATACTCCCTCCGTCCCAAAATAAGTGTCTCAACTTTATACTAGCTCTAGTATAAGTTTGTACTAATATCAAAGACACTTATTTCATTAATCTGACAAAAAGACAGAATCTGTTCCACCTAACTACGTATGGATCTTTCATAATTTACTCTATGTATGTTTATAAAATAAATCAAACTTTCCAAAAGTATGCCATGAGCATACTAAATTTCCGATTGTATATACTGACCGGGTCACACAAAAACCATAAGCCATCGATAGAGTGTGTTATTGATATATTTCAACACTAAACATGCCCTCATAGGAAAATGCTGTTTTAGAATCAGGTTTTTTTTGGTAAAAACAATGAGCCGTAAAATATACCAATAAAGGGTAGTACGAAACAAACAAATTTATTTTTGACAACGGTTTACAAGGTTAATTTACTACTCCCTCTGTCTCATAATATAAGACGTTTTTTCAAGACGTTTTTTGACTCTATTGTAGTGTGAAAAATTGTCTTACATTATGGGACGGAGGGAGTATCTAGTAAATAGTATTGTATCCCCTGTTTCCATGATTTTCTGGTCTTTTTTAATCAAAACTCATAATTTTCGCCAGGTTTCAGAAGTTGAGTTTTTTTGACAGAAAGGTTTCAGAAGTTGAGTTCGTGTAATATACGGGTTCCAAACTAAATAAATCTGCCAATAAAAAAATTAAATAAATCCGGTGCACATCGTGCCCGTACATTGTTCATCTGACGGTCGGGGAGGAAGATAGGTATCCTCTGTAAGGCTCTCCCCTCCCGGTTTCAATCCTGTCTCTCTGAAGACTCCTCCCAAATTCTCAACTGCTGCTGCTGCTGCTGCCGCCGCTGCTTCTTCGTCCTCCTCTTCTCGGCGACTCCTCTCCGCAATTCCTCCCCCCTCTTCGTCGGCGCCGGCGGGGACGACGGGGCGCAGCCGAGAACCCAGGCTGCTAGGACCAGCCGCCACTTCAAGCTTGCTTCTTGGTAAGGGAAGGAACCCTAGCTTGCTTCGCCGATCGATTGATTCGATTCGATTCGATTCGCCAGGCAGTTCCTTGCTCGTCTCATCCTCCGCTCAGTTCATAATTCGATTCGATTCGAGTAGGTGCTTCTTCTTCCTCAGCGCAGCGCAAGATCCAT
>NC_041385.1:81994330-81997971 GCF_002162155.2 Triticum dicoccoides
AATTCGCCATGGTAATTCCTATTTACACAAGTTGCGCAGAGAAATCTAATTATGTTTCTACCTGCTGTGTGTGATAGAGTATCCTTACCTACCTGCTTTTTTTTTTCTTTGCTTCTGGTGGAGCAGATTGAGGAGCTGGCCTCGCTCATCAAGGACAACCTCTACAGCAAGCACCTCGTCCTCTCCACCGAGGAGACACTCGTCACTCTGCTGCAGCAACAGTACGATGATGGCGGTGACGACGATGAACACGACCGCGCCGCAACCGAAGCGTGTCACGGGGCAGATGGGAATAGTAATACCATAGAGCTCCAGCCCACCAGCTCCTACAACCGCCTCCTTTTGCATCGTCTCGCCGACATATATGGGTATAAAAAACCTCCCTGCTGCATTCATCTCCGTCCGCTTCGTTGTGCTGACATGCTAGCTAAAGTCACTGCAGCGACCGCTCCGTTGCTAATTTTATCTGCTTCTGTGTCGCTGTTAGGTTCGCTCATGAATCTGTTGGCGAGGGCGAGGATCGCCATTTGGTTCTCCAGCGCTGCCCTGAGACAGCAATGTATGTCGCCGGGCTCCCTTCTTGAAACCTTTCTTGTATGGCTCGATTCAGCAACGTCGTACATGTCTACACCATACCAAAATAGTACTAGTGTGTTTCAAACAGGGTGTCTCACTACCAGTGCCAATGTTATCCTTTTCCCTCCTATATATTTAACTCGCTGCACATTGGTGGTTGGCTAAATTCAGAGCTGTTATTATGTTTGCCCTGTTTTGAATTTAGTTATGTTATATGTTTCAGCCCTCCCGTCCTTGTCAGCGATGTGTTGTGGAATTATGACGACAGCGATGGTCCTTCAGCCTCTCTCATGCTAGCGAGAAATGAGACAGGTGAATGAATCATTCTTGATGCGCTTATTTGCTGTATCATGTAGTGATTAGGCGGATGCTTGTTTGGAACAATGAGTTTGAGGCTTCTTCCGGAGAAGTGAGCTCTGCTCAGGAAGTAAAGAGTGGCCAGTCCTTTGTTATGGTCAGATAGTCAAATTTATTCGTAGTGTCTTCAGAAACTCTAAACACATCATTAGCAAAAAGAATTTCCCTACATGTATGAATATGATCTCTCATCTCATGCAATCCTCTGTTTTATAAGTTTATGCTTACTGCATCTGAAATTTGTGAAGGGATTCGACGGTAAGACTGAGCAATGCAAAGGTTCTAGCAGTTCCAGTTTATTTTTCAGCTCTTGCACAGTGTAGCTTGTAACCTGCATTTAGCTATTTTTGGGCCAGCCCTTCTGCTGGCCACTAGCTGTACATAATTTGTTTTCCTTGATTAAGTAATTAGGCAGACCTCATGCATGTCTGTTTAAAACACTAGCTTGTACTAATTGCTAATTGATACTATTTTCTAACAGATCTTCAGAGAACTCATGAGCCAGAAGATGTCCAAGACGCTATTTCTCTTGAAAGCTTGCATCTGAAAACTGATACACCAGTTTCGAAGCCTTTGCCGCAGTTGGTGCCACCTTCAGCAGCATCGCTTAAGGAGAGGGAAGCTGCTTATCGGGCTGCCCGTGAGCGAATCTTCTCTTCACATGAAGCCAAGGGAAACGACGACACATCAGCAGCAAAATCTAGGCAAGTTCCTGCTGTTGCTCAACGGATGATCGCACACGCACTTGGTAAGAGAGTTGAAGATCCAACAGAGAGAGCTGCCTTGGTCAAAGGGAAGGAACTGGTAAATGGACGAACTAGTCCCACGAGTAAAGAAGCAGTTAAACACAACTCAAGCTCACCTGGTGGTGGTCCGTATCGGAACCCATCTACTCGAAGCCGTCCTACACCTCCTGTTAGCGCCGAGACGCTGAAGAAAGAACAGACTGGAGCGGCTAAAAGGATGTTTGCACATGCGTTGCGGCTCCCTGGTGTTGAAATGCCCAATGGCGCAGCACGGAAACCCAAGTAAGAAGGGCTAGCTGGAGATGAATGAAATTCCGAGAATGCATGGGCTGGGGCTGCCTTGACTGCCGTGCCCCGTGCGATGGAGCTGGAAGCCCTTGCTGTGCCACCCTGCTCTTATGGAGTGGCACTTGTGATGGATGTTTGAAGCAGATGAAAGGAATGGCCGTTGAAATCAGCCGGTGTGAGACAATGCACCGTAACCTTTTTATGCCTCCCTTGACTAGAGTTGATTCGAAGAAAACCCGAGGGCGCGCGGCGAGAAGGCTGAATCCTGAGTGGCCGTTCCCTGTTAGAATTGTGCTAGCAAGTACTAAGTAGTAATGTCGGTATCTTGCCAACAGAAAGAAGTATTCTTGTTAGCGCCTACCCCATTCTAGCAAGTGTTTTTGGCTCTTCAACCTTCTGTGTCGTTCGTAGCTTATATACTACACCCCTCTCTTTGCAGACGGAGTACCACTTTGGTGTATCTTACTATCTAAGTTTGGTTTTGGAGGGCTTGGTTCCCAAACAATGTTTTATTTGTTGATGCATGAAATTCATTTTTTTCCCGAGATAAAGCACATTGAAAAGAGAGTTTTGGTTACATTTCTCTTAAGAGGTAGTCCCACTGTTCCCATAGTATATACATTTTTTTAACATCAGTACAGACGCAAGCGCTCATACATACGCGCATACACTCACCATTATGAACGCGCACACACACCCTACCCCATAGCCTGGCCTCATTTTTGTTCTACAGTTGCACATGCAGTCATTTCGGTGCATCCAGGCGTCGCGGAGGCAAGCCCTTTGCGCATCAACTTGGTTGTCTTTTTTCATTCGTTCTCCTTTAATTTTTTTTTTCCTTATCTAGAAGTGGAAGTGCTCTGCCTTCATCCAACAGAGATCCAAACCGGTGAGCCAATGGAAGAACTTCACTCCTGGCGTAGCCAAGCTCTCCCATATGAGCTTCCAGGTGCTGCAGGATTTGGGCATGGTTTCACGTTATGAAAACGCCATTAAATTTGTATAACTTTTTCTTAAAACAAAAACTGTACTAGCTTAAATTTACCTCTATGATTGCTAATAAGATAAAAACATGTAGTAAGTTCATCAAAATAGATCTTAGCTGCTAATCATCTCCCATTTTACTTCGAGAACTCAAAGCAACATTCTTGAAAAAGGAATTCATCTTTATGGTGTTTGGCGGTGCTTTTCTCTTCATAGCTGCTAAATTACAAGTCTTAGAATTAGGGCCTGTTCTCTTGGGGCTTATGGCTGGCTGTAGAAATAAGCTGCCCGTCCCAGCTTATTCTAAAAGCCTAACCTAAAATTTTATTTTAGAAGTGTCTCTTGTATTGTTCGACCAAGTCTTTGTGGCAAAGCCACTTTTGTGGTGGATTCATTTCTTCAAGACCTGTCGAGTATTGTAGAACAAATTTTCTTAAGGAATTTCTTGACATTTAAATGGACACACTTGATTTGAGAATGTAGCATGTCTGGCTCTTTGTATGACTGACAAAAATATAATATGACCGCATCCATGAACATCTGTACGTGGTGGTCCGACGGCCTGCCTGCCTCCAAAGCCATCCTCGACACCGTGCTTCACGCCCTGGCATTCTCGATCATTGAGCCGGGGCCAGGCCCGACCACAACGTCAGTGGCGGAGACAGGGGGGACCAGCAGGGGCCCTTCCCC
>NC_041385.1:81998247-82018608 GCF_002162155.2 Triticum dicoccoides
CATCAAGGATTTGTAGTTAATTTACTGATGAATAGTGCAGAATTCATGGTTATTTGCTGCTAAAAGCATGTCTTTATATGATTTGGCCCTCTCTAACCTGCCTCAACATCCTTCGGCCCCCCCAATACAAATTTTCTGGCTCCACCACTGCACAACGTCCTTTATGGTGTCGCGTATAGCGTCCCTACGCAAGGGCGCACGGATGCATACACCCATCTTGAACTCCTCCACCAGATAAAAGAAAATATGTTATTTTTTATATTAGGAAAGTTGTGATTGTCATTTAATATGTGTGCCACGAATGTCTATACGTGACGATTCGACAACCCGCCTGCCCCATGCCGTGCTCCATGCCTTGGAATTCGAGCGTCGAGCCAGGCCCGGCGAGGGCGTCCTTCACGGTGTCATGCACGACGTCCCTACGCAAGGGCGCGCACATACGTATGCCCCTCTTGAACTCCTCCAGATAAGAATAAAAATCATGTTATTTTTTGTTTTATTAGAAAAGTTGTGATTGCCATTTAATATGTTTGCCGCATTAGCGATTTGTTATTGTGAGAAAAAAATCTGATTTTGTTTTAAAAGGTTATCGAAAAAAATCTTATATCTGTCTTTTAGGAAGGTGATTTCACATATATGGTGCGATATCTGAATTCTTAATTACTTATATTATACGTGATTGAATTGAATCAGAACCTACCATAGTAAGCACGAAACAAGATCTTCCTCTTTAATGAGATTTGGTTTTTTAACGGGAGGGAAGGTGGTGAAAGGTGAGGCGAAAGTAAACCTTATGAAATATATGGTGATAGTTGAGGCCGAAAAAAACTGTGAAAGGGAAGCTATCGAATCCCTTTTACGAGTAGGGACTTATGTAGAATATATTGATAAATTAATGCAAAATATGCAGAATCTTAATGTTTTAATACCATATATACTCATCACTTTTCATGCGCATACAATGCATGCTGGACCACATCATTCATTAAATCAAATCAACTAATGCTACAAAAATAGTGCCAACGATGTGTATATATACTTGCACTAGTAAAGAAACATCTCCCCACGAAGAGAGTGAAGCACACGCTCTCTATGACTATGTCAAAGATCATTCTCCTCCTCCTCGTCGCACCCCTTCGCATGGCCGCCGCAAGGTCGGATTGTCTCCCCGGGGGGCAGCACATGGAGGCGTCTTTTGCCTGTAGCATGATGTGGTTGTCGAAGCCGCAACAAGATCTATGCATCCGCATCATGATCTGGGGCGGCATCGACATGTCCGTGTCGCACAAGGAGGAGGAAACCGGGTACGTGACCCTTGCCGCCTGGTTCGCCGTGGAATCCTTCGACGTCACACGGATCGCCGCGAGGAACCAGCTCAGCCATAACACATCGCTCTCCGGACAGGAGAGGCACGCCTACGAGGGGTGCATGAAGGACTACGCGCTAGCGGGCAGACACATCACCCGCGTCGCCAAGATGCTACCCAGCTGCCGCTTCACGGACCTCAGCTACGAGTACAACCGTGCGCTAAATAGCATAGTTACTTGTATGAATCGGCTGTCGGCGCTGACTCAGGTGAACACGCCGTTGTACCCCATGGTGTTGGCCGACCAGGACAAAGCAGTGCTGGCGTACCATCTTGCTACTTTGATAGGTGTATTGTGATAGATCAAGAGGCGGTACGTACGCCAAAGAGCAAACGATAAAAGAGACATTGGGTGCGCCGCTACATAGCTTTACATGTGTGATGTATTGTCAGAGTTGGATCCAAGATTTGGTGCCGGGTTAGGCTAATCTATCTATCTATTAAGTTACTAAGCTCCCTCAAATTCGAGGCTACTGATGTGTCATAGTATTAGGGCATTCCAATGACAACCCGCAAAAATTCTTCCGCATCCGTGCGCGGACAGGGGACCAGTTCATGGATATGGATGCGGGAGGCAGTCATCCATTTTCACAACAACTCGAACCAACCGGACAAAATTCGTGCAAATAAGGCCGGAATTCATATAAACATAATGGATTCCATATAAAAATGGCGGATTTTCATATAAACATAATGGATTTCATTGCATTTACATCAAAGCGGTCCTAGTCCAGCTCTGGAATGTAATTAATACCTAATCTAAATCGCCGTCCGGAATCCCTTTGTCTTCCTCGTGTCCGGCAGCCCGATTACCGAACTGCCAGGAGCCCCGGAGGTATGTGCTTCAGCACAAAGGACGGCTCGCTTCCCCACCACTCATCGAGGTGGAACCCCTGGCTGATGCTTCAGCGGGAGGGGAAGGCGGCGTCTTCGCTTTCGTGGAGCCCATGTGGGATCGACGGAAGTCCTCGCAAGAGAAGAACCGAGCAAGACGACATATTCTATGTACGCCGGCGTCGCCTACGCGGTGGCCTTCATGGGACCCAAGCGGCGGCAGACTCCATGTTCTACTTCTCCTTGCTGATGGTGGCGGACACTGAGGTGGCGGTTACCAACTCTTCGCTCTCCACGCATCCGGCTTCTGTCTCTGCCTGCATGGAGCGGTCGCTGGTACGGGGGGCGCGACATTGTCGACGGTAGCGATGACGCCCGTGCCGCCATGCTCCCGTTGTGCCGGCGTGGAGCAACTTGCCACTCCTCATAGGGTGGGCCTGGAGCGGCGAGTTGCTGAACCACACGGCGGCTTGGGGCGGCAACTTGCTTCGTCGGGTCAGGAGCGGGAGGTGGAGCAGCTAGCTGCCACGCTCGTATCTAGCGGGCTCGGCAGACCACCCACCTGGCTTGTATACAGGAGAACTGTTCTTCAGAAGCCATCAAAAGAACGGTGAAGGAGGAGATGGGGGGAGCGGCAGAGGGGTATGGTTCTTGCCCGGCGTCTGGCCTCGTTTAAATAGAGGGCAGATGGGAGGAGCTCGACCGACATCGCGTTTAATGTCGGCCCACTCATGAACGAACATGTGGCCAGGGGAGGTTTCTCGGCTTCCACACGGGGTTAATGGAGGCATATGAATGCGGCGAGGAGGCCTGTTCAGCCGGGCGTGCAGCGGACGACACCCTCGGTCGACGAGCCGCTTCAATGGTGGAGGCAGTGAGAGGTCACGTATGCCCTGAGCCGCCTTCAATGCGGAACGACGCGCTCTACAGCGACATGAATGTGGGCAGCTGGCACCGGGTGGGATGTCTACGTTGGAAGGGGAGGGTTTTTGGTGGGCCAGGGCGGTCAGAAGCGGGCTTGGGATTGGTCCAAACTCTCGCAAACCTTCCCCACTTTTGTCTTCGGATTGTGGGAGAAATCACATCCGAACCGTCGCGCACACCGATACAGTCCGGACAACGTGGTCCAAAGGGTTATGTGAGGTTTGCTGGTCGGCTTTGGAGATGCCCTTAAGAGTCGGTTGTGTGCTCGGTTATGAGGGTTTGTTTTGCTGAGTGGCTGTATATGTGCCTACAATAGCACCACATGGCAAAAACACACGGTTTCAAATCAGCCCATCACACATCACCGAGGTGTCGAGGAGAAGGAATATTTGCTTGAGATCACTAATTAGCGAGTTAATTGCACGTAAGTACCACGATTGAGGCATTACTTGCAGATTGGTATCATTTTTCGTAATTTTTATATGTCAGTACCAAGTTTGGGGCTAGCCGTTACAAAAAGGTTTAAATCGCGTATAAACACGTATGGACAGTGTATTGACCGACGAGGACCACCTGTCGGGTGCATATGTGGCAGTTTTTTTTGCAGAAAACCCCCTGGCTTTATATGTAATCACATAAATGCCCTTTATTTTCGCAGGAAAAAGGTCCTGTTAGAGAATATTTTTCATTCGCAAGTTTTCACAGACTCGTTCGAAAGTTTCCATCGAATCGGAGAAATAAAAAAGAAATGAAATGCTGCAGCCAGCAGTAGTCGAACCCGTGAGTTTTCACGGACTCGTTTGAAAGTTTCCGTCGAATCGGAAAAATAAATAAGAAATGAAACACTGCAGACAGCAGTAGTCTTTTTTTTTTTTGAGGGAGCAGACAGCAGTAGTCGAACCCGCGACCTGCAGTTCTGCACCTGCGCGCGCCAGCCACGACGGCAGGGCGACACCCAGAGCGGAAAGGAGACGAGATCTCTTTCATAAGCCCTTTGAAACGTTGGGCCGGCAGTTGGGCTTAGCGAGGCTGTGCATGACCCAAATTTATGTGTCTTCATTCAGGCCCAAAAGACAGTCTTTCTCTTTAGTTACTCGTGTATTGATTGTACTAGTTAGACGCCCGTGCGTTGTCACGGGATAACAAAAATATATATAATGATAGATTGAAAGGTGTCATGTGTGGTTTCTAAAAAGTCATTATGGATGTTCATCTCTTCCTATGTTACGCTCTTCTGGTTCGTTTTCTACCACCTTGTCCCCGCTACTACCCCTTCTGTAGCGCTTTGACCTCATAGCCATGACACCACGTCTGAAATCGCCATCGTCCCTAGGGTTGCCTACGACTTGTTATCCGGTGTCCTCATCATCGCCAGATATCACCTCCTCTTTACCCACAGCCCAACAAGACATGAAAATGCAATCTGGGCACATGTTGGCCCAATGTAACATAGCACAGGCTGCACAGCCCAACAAGGCATAATAAGCAATCGGGCACCTAAGAACTGTACAAAAACTTAGCTCTCATGGATGCATATAAGATATCAAAACAAAGTAGTCTATGTGGTAATTTGATAATAATTCTTTTACATGATCATACTGAAACCTTCATCATTAGATTATGTTCTTTAAAAGGTTATACACTCAGAGATACATAGCTTTGACTTTGAGAGAGCACAATGAAAACAGGATTTATGTCGGCATAGCCAACATAAATCATGTCTAGAAAACACAAAGTGATGGACATTTACATGAATCAAAATACACGTTCACTTGTCAGCACGCACAGAAGGTGTCATCTCAAAAATAAGTAATCATTAGTGTTATACTCATACACTTGTCTCACACAGACTTACCATGAATGAAGCCACGAACCGATTTCTACATGCATCTGTAATCATGCATCAACCCTTGCACATACAAAATCCATCTTTTCCGTTTTTGCGGGCTACATCTATATTTGTTGGAGCTACAGTTGAGGATGAAAGGCACCTCACAACAACTTTAAGCAACGCCCCTTGCTTTAGCATACTCCAGAGATGAGTCCCAGGAAACCAAAAAAATAGAGTGGGCCAAAATCAGATAATCACATGGATAAGCAACAACCTTAGTTGGAAAGAAATTGTATTAGTAAACAAGAAACACAATTTTGATTCATTTTGCACACTTGAAAACAAACATATTCATGGCCATAAATTCACTTCACTTTGAGTATAAGAGATTGTATGGGTGGCCTCTCTCGCCGTGGCGCAATGGTGAGGGAGCGGCGCGATAGCGGTGGAGGTGGGCGGCCCCCATCCAGTCGGGCCCTTGCGGCTAGACGGCGGTGCTTGTCACGGGAGGTTCTCCTTGGTGGGCTTCCTTGGCCGCGGCTGCGGATCAATGTGGTATCCCTCGTCGGTGGGCCCGTGGTTGCGGGAATGTGTGCCGGCTGCCATGGTGAGGCGACATGGGGGGTTTGTTCGATGGGGAGCTCAGTAGGAGGGATGGGTGGCCTCGATGCGGTCGCGTCAGCTACCGCTGACAGGGGTGTGCCGGTCCGGATGCGTCCACTCCTTCTCACCCTATCCTCGTGTTCAGCGGGGAGCTCGGTAGGAGGGATGGGTGGCCACGATGTGGTCGCGTCACCTGTCGCCGGAACAGGGGTGTGCCGGTCCGGATCAATGCACTCATTCGTACTTGAACAGGTTCTAGTTTGTAATTCAAATAGTGAAACATGCTAGTGCCTACTGACCTCTTCCCACTGGTTGTATGTAATGCCACAAAAATGATTCACCATCAGAAGCATGAAGTATAGGTACACTCGCAGTCTTGAATCATCACAAGAATACAATATGATCAGCACCATGACTAACTATGTCTCAAGCAAAAATAATATCAGGTAAAGTTCACTGATAATTCGTTGCACTGATCAATGGAGAAAAGGGTACAAAGATGAATATTTTGGGGGTGGCGCAAAATAATTCGCTTCTCCACAGGATATCCAACTAACCGAGCCTACAATGCCAGTTCCCTGCAGGATCTAATTGAATAAGATATAGAGCAACACATCTCTTGCACCTCGCATTGCAAGATGGTAAACAAATTGAACTGGACAAATGCACGTAATGTAGTGTTGGACAAACCGAACCTGGTAATGAAGATGCAACAAAATCGAGGCTGATTAGTCTGATCCTTCTCACCGTAAAATTCAGAAGCAGCAACATCCATTCCAATGACCAACTGTGACACATGAATAAGTATACAAGGTCTGAATCATGAGCTGTGTGTAGACAAAAATAAATTCTTCTAGTGTAGCCAGCCTTAGCTACAGCTGTCTTCAACAGTTCAAAAATCAAGACCCTCTTTATTTTTGTGCATGAGTATAAGTTTTTTTAAAGCACATATGAGCATTTGGATTCACGTATTCAACTGAAGTCGTCACAAAAACAGTCAAGGCTCATTGTGCTATCCTATAATATGGTAGCACCAGAGAAACATGTGGGTGACTGTTACCTGAATGCTAGGTGCAAAACCATCTTTCATGATCCTAAATGTTTGTCGGGTCTTGGCCATACTTCTTGGTTATGCGATGAACACTCCATCTACATATTTTGAAGTATAAATACATTATGAAAAGGCCAGGTTAGTTGTTCACCTTGAAGTGGTGTGGTACACCTGAACTCCCATCTTTAATGACCTCCCTGAACAAGGAGGCGCCATCATGAGCTCCTGTACATTACAAACATATTATCTGACATGTTGTGGGAAATTATATTCATTCCCCAGAAACAATATAAGCCGCTTGGCAAGCTTGAGGAGACATGGAAGCAGGGATCTTCTTTCTAGCAAGATTGGCAGCGTGCTGCTGTAAACAGATGATATACTTGAGGATCTTTCTAGCAAGATTGGCAGCATGCTGCTATGAACAGATGATATACTTGAGGATCTTCTTTCTAGCAAGCTTGGCAGCATGCTGCTGTGAACAGTTGATATAATTGAGTACATCCTCTAATAAATCTGTTGATGACTTGTGCAGTTCGATTTTACAAACCTACGAACGAGGGCTGGGTCCTTCCGACCTTGTGGTACGTCCTAATCCCCGTCCGACAAACCATAGGTTGTCGCCGCCGTTGTGGTCGCAGGCCGGCGAGATAGGAGGAGACCTGTACACCATCCGGGTCGGCTTCGGTGATCATACAGGAGCGGTAGACCATGTCAAGGTCCTCCAACTCGAGGTCTGAGCCGTCGTCGGACTACAGGCCCATTGAATTGGCGATGATGCACCGCGGCAGAGGGCAAAGACAGTGGATCGAGGCGGGGCGAGAACACAAGCGGCGGCGATTTTCTGGGGAGAGAAAGAGAGGAGGGGAGAGAAGAACGACGGGGAAGATGGGTCGTGCGTGCAATCGTGGGTTGGGGTTGTTTCTTTTTTTTTCTTTGGTTGTTTTTTCATGAGCGGGATGGACGGAACGTGGGCTGTTTTTCCGGGTCTTTATTTTCATCGAACGAACGGGGGTGGAAGGGATAGCGTAGGCGGGGAGTGGTCGAAACATCACGACATTCGATCTCCTTTAATAGTAGAGGTTTTCTGCAATGCACAGTTACTTGAAAAGTTGACAACATATATTAAAAATAATTGTGTACTCACAATTTTTTTAGAAATGCATCAGAACTGTTCAAATTTTATTAAAAAAATCAACGTGTTTCTTAAAATGCAAGAATGTTTTAACGCTAAGTTCTTAATACGTGCTGAAACATTTTTTGAAATATACGTTGTCGAAAAAATTCATTATGTCTAAGAAAATGTTCACCATAAATTACAAAAATTTCACCGCGCATTATGTAAAGTATTCATCATATCTTAAGAAAATTTCAACATATATTAAAAAAATGTTCGCCATATATTACCAGAAGTATATTATATTAAAAAAAATGTTCACCATTTGTAAAGAGAAGTACATCGTGCATTAAAAGATGTTCTCTATATGCAAAAAAAGTGCTCAGCGTACATTAAAAAATACCATGCGCATTTGAAAACATGTTCACAATATTACTGAAGCCGATCTTAAAAAAATGTTCTAAGTATGTTAAAAATCCAGGAGAAAAACTAACTGAGTGAATGAAAAAAGAAGAAGAAAAATGAAGAAAAATAAAGAAAAAGAAAGGAAGAAAAACCTAAAAATAAGCCATAACCAGAAAGAAAACTAAAGCATACTAAGAAAAATGAAATGAAATTAAACCTGGGCACCCCTGAAAAAAAACTGGGCAACGAATGAAGCAGCTCCTATAGGGCGCCTTAAGCGCCCGCAACGCCTTAAGTGCCGGCAACTAGAGCTGGCGCCCATGAGCGCAAATAGCAGGCCGCGGCCTAGCAAAGTTCGTTCGCTCGCTCGGCCGCTCGCTTCGCTGGCTTGATCGCTCGCTAAGAGCCAAGATTTTTTTTCCCGTTTGTTGTGCAGTTCATTCGGTAGGAAAAAACCTCCCGGTTTTTTTTCATAATTACTAAATAAAATTGTGAAATAAAAAGGGGTTAAATATTTACAAAAATAGTTCATCGATTTTTGAAGAACACAGAAATTTGAGAAAAGTTCATCAAATTTTAAAAATATTATCTATTGTGAGAAAAGTTCATTGTTTTTTAAAAAAGTTCATCGATTTTCAAAATAACTTCAATGATTTTGAAAAGGTTCATTAATTTTGAAAAAAGTTCATCAATTTGGAAACAACGTTCGTGATTTTGTAAAAAACTTAACGGATTTTGGAAACAACTCGCAAATCTAAATAACGAAAAAAATGAAAAGAAAAATATAAGAAACGAAAAAAAACGAAGAGTAAAATGGCAGCAAGTGTGTAACTGAACACAAGAGGTGTGGTTATCCAGGTGAAAAAACAAAGAATCTGGCGCATAAGGCGCCGATAAGGAAATGCCAACAAATGAGCCCCAGCACGCGCTAGTAAAACACGAAATGGAAAAAAAAGATTGCCGGCCTCGCTTCGCCTAGCCGCCGGCCCAACGTGTGTATGCTACGTAAGTATAAGAAACATTTCGCCTGGCTACTCATCGACAGCGACGCTGTGGCGTTGTGGCTAGCGCGCGCAGCGCTCCCACGACGGGTGGAGGGTTCCAATCCTTCTCAGTAGCCAATCTACACGTAATGCCTCAATTGTGAGTAACTTTTGCGAGTCTACTCTCTCTTTTGGTCCTGATTAATTACCTACCTAATTAATTATATTAATGGCTCAGTTTTTTAAATTAGTTCGTTGCAAAAATATTTCTTATTTATATGGACCTAATCATGCACATAATCAATGGTCTGATTTGTCACATCCCTAGTTCTGACAATGCCTAGTGCATGCATTAGAGTGTTACATCATGTTTAAATTTCATTTAAACCTGAGATGGGGATTGACTAAGCCCTAGCACCAAATGAACTCAACTAGGGTCAAAATAAAACCTTTTTCATTGAACTCAAAATGTCCTCTAAAAATGTTCAACATTTCTGGTTTGAGGTGGAAGCATCTACCAAAAATGGTTTATATTTTTGCAGGACATATTTGGTCACTGAATTAAATCATATAGTATTTTCATTTGGGCATTTAAATGCTATTAAATATTTCAAATGCTCAAATAATCATAAACTAAAATGTTTACTGTTGAATATATTCTAAACAGTAGCCATGATTAGTTTCATGATTTTTGAAAGTGTCTGAGTATTTTTAATAAAGCCCTAAATTTACAGAATAATAGAAAACTGAGATAATTAGAAAAAGAGAGAGAGAGAAGGACTACCTGGCGCTCACCTGGCAGCCCACTTACCTGGCCTTCTACCGTAGCAGCCCAGCCCACCACCGCAGCCATCCCTGTCGTCTTCCTCCTCGGACAGTAGGACGCAGGCGTGTGGCCGGAGCGCGCGGGCACACGCCCAGGCCACCTCCTGCCTCTCTGCCTGTCTCCCCGTCGCCCTGAGGATGCCACGCACCGCCCTGGACCGCTCTCACTCTCTCCGGTTCCTTCTTCTCCCTTCTCTGGCTCTCTCACTCACGCCACCGAGCACGCTCACCGCCGCCGCTCGCTGCTGCCATGGCCACAGCCACTGCCCCGCCTTGCCGTTGCGCTCCCGAGCTCCGCCAGTCCTCCCTCGTCCTCCTCGTCGTCTCACGCGACCAGAAGAGCCCCTGGATGCCGCTAGCCTCGCCGTTCCCCTCCTCGGCCACCGAGGATCGCCGTCGTCAAATTCGTCGCCGTTCGGCCTTCCCCGAGCCCGCCGTCCACCTCTACGGGATCCACGTGAGCTCCTCCGTCGTTTCCCCCTCTCCCCTGACTCGTTTTCTTCCTCTAACACCGACAACCGTCGGAGCCGAGAGCTCTTCGCCGCCGGCCATGTCGCCGCCGTAGCCACGGTTGCCTAGAGCTGCAACCGAGCACGCAGCCGTGCTCAGTGCACCCCCAGGAGGCCATAGCGCCCATCCGCACCCTTTGCTGTGCTTCCTAACGCCGACTCCGAGCTCACCCGAACTCCGGCCGCCGCCTTGGAGCTCGCCGTCGTCAGCTCTGGCCTCCCCACGACCCAGCAACCGCACCGTTCGACGCGCGGGAGCAAGGGCTCTCCAACGAGCCCAAGCACGGCCTCGCCCGTGCCCTGTAGCGTGTTTCCGACGGCCGCCACTGTCCCGGGCCTCGCCGGCGTCGAGACGCCGGTGGGGTTGACCCATTTGACCACGGCGAAACCCCCCCTGGGTCGATGACAGGTGGGGCCAGCCCCCCTGTTAATTAGTTTAGTTTATTTTAATTTAATTACCCCCCCTGCTGACACTGACATGTGGGCCCTAGTGCCCTAATCTTTAATTAAGCTAAACTAAACCCCCCTGTTTAACCCGTGTCACTGACGTGTGGACCCCACACGTCAGATTTGACCTGGACCGCCCGTTGACCTGCTGACATCACTATGAGGTCATGATGACGCAATAATTCCTTTCTGGAATTTAAATAATTCTTAAATGATTTATTAATTTCAGAAAATGCCTAAAACTTCTAAAAATCATAGAAAATTAACCGTAACTCCAAATTAAATAATTTATATATGAAAAATTATCAGAAAAATTCAAGGAATCCATCTGTACCATTTTCATGCATGTTAGAACAACTTATAGCTGCTGTTTAGCACAAATCAATTAAATGGCATTTGAATAATCACATATGGAGTTTGAATTTGAATATTATATTCAAACCAACTTCATTTAATCTGTTGCTAGTTGCATTAGCCCAAAACACATTCATTTTGCCATGTCATGATCATGCATCATATTGTGCATTGCATTGATTGTGTTCCCTTCTGTGTTGCCGGTATTTGTCCCCTCTCGATAGACGTGATACCGATGATGTGATCGTTGACACTGATGAAGACTCAATGTTATCTTCAGAAGTGCCAGGCAAGCAAAACCCCCTTGTTCATTCCGATAAAATCCCACTCTCTCGCTCCTGCTCTCTTTTACTGCAGTAGGACAACATCGATTCATCTGTTACTTGCTGCGGTAGCTGAACCCCTTTATCCTCTGCATGACCTGTCATTCCACAGTAATTAGATGAAACCCACTAGCATGAGTAGGAGTTGTTTGAGCCCTGTTGTGCCTACTCATTCATGTTTGTTTGTCATGCCTGCTACTGCTTAGAGTTGAGTCGGGTCTGATTCATCGGGGATGAATCAGAGGCGTGTGAACCTGTCCTACGGTGTGTGAGCTAAGTGTGTGAATACGTTTTGGTAAAGGTAGCGGTGAGAGGCCATGTAGGAGTACATGGTGGGTTGTTTCATTGCAGCCGTCCTCAGGAACTGAGTTCTGTGTTTGTGATCCATGATTCAGCTACTACCACGCATTGGGCCCGAAACCAATGGACCCTCTCGGCTTCTTGATCACCCTTGTCCTCTGTCCAGGAGTTGCAAGTAGTTTCTGGTGTTTGTAGTATGCTGGAGGCCGTGCGCAGCGCTGACCGTAGGGGTGGGATGTGATGCGGTAGGCACGTGGCACGGTGTACCGGGCGCCCGTTTGGTGTCTCGGGAAACCTGTTCACATCGTTTGGGGCTGTGAGCGAAACTCCGGCCGGATCTCCTCATGGATGGAACCCGAATAGGCGATAAACCTGGACTAGAGACTTGAGTGATTAGGTAGGTCGTGGCCGACACCCACGTTGGGCTTCCGCTTGAAGGTTGCCGAGTACATGTCGTGTAAACGGCGGTAAGTGGTGAGAGCGTGTGTGAAGAAGTACACCCCTGCAGGGTTAACATCATCTATTCGAATAGCCGTGTCCGCGGAAAAGGACTTCTGGGTTGCTTATATCAGTTCATAGACAATTGAAAGTGGATACTCTAAAATACGCAAGATAAGCGTGAGTGCTATGGATGGCGTTCTCGTAGGGAGACGGGAGCGGATCCATAGTGGTGTATTGATATGGTGAATATGTGGACTCGTGTGCGCCACCTCAAAAGAGTCGCTTGCAGTCGTAGTTTAGGATAGCCACCGAGTCAAAGCTGGCTTGCTGCAGTTAAACCCCACCATCCCCTTTGTTGGTAATGATGC
Organism: Triticum dicoccoides; assembly: GCF_002162155.2. Classification (NCBI taxonomy): domain Eukaryota; kingdom Viridiplantae; phylum Streptophyta; class Magnoliopsida; order Poales; family Poaceae; genus Triticum; species Triticum dicoccoides. The sequence continues at coordinate 82,010,926 of NC_041385.1, forward strand.
ATATGTAGATAGTTCTGATGTAAGTCTTGCTGGGTACATTTGTACTCACGTTTGCCTATTTTATGTTTTTGCAGAGAGACTTCGGTCTCACTAGTAGTTTCGCGTGGACTTCGACGTTTAGCTTGTTACCTCAGCTACGATCTTGTGCCCTCGGCAGGATCTGATAGATAGTCAGGCTTCTCAGCCTTTTTCATTTATAGATGTCTGTACCCAGACATGATAGCTTCCGCTTGTGCTTTGATTTGTATGCTCTGAATGTTGGGTCATGAGACCCATGTTTGTAATATCTCGCTCCTCGGAGCCTATTGAATAAATACTTGAGTCGTAGAGTCATGTTGTGATGCCATGTTGTGTTTGCACATATCGAGCATATTGTGTGTATGTTATTGAAATGCTTGGTATGTGTGGGATCTGACTATCTAGTTGTTTATCTTTAGTAGCCTCTCTTACCGGGAAATGTCTCCTAGTGTTTCCATTGAGCCATGGTAGCTTGCTACTGCTCCGGAACACTTAGGCTGGCCGGCATGTGTCCTTCTTCGTTCCTGTGTCTGTCCCTTTGGGGAAATGTCACGCGATGAATACCGGAGTCCTGTTAGCCCGCTACAGCCCGGTCCACCGGAGTCCTGCTAGCCCAGTGCTACAGCCTGGATTCACTCGCTGATGACCGACACGTTCGATGCTGGGTCATGGATGCCTGTCCCTGTAAGCTTGTGCCACTTTGGGTTTACGACTAGCCATGTCAGCCCGGGCTCCTTATCATATGGATGCTAGCGACACTGGCATATACGTGTGCCAAAAGGCGCAAACGGTCCCGGGTAAAGGTAAGGCGACACCCGTGGGAATACCGTGCGTGAGGCCGCAAAGTGATATGAAGTGTTACATGCTAGATCTATGTGGCATTGAGTCGGGGTCCTGACAGCGTTGGTATCAGAGCTTGACTGCCTGTAGGATTACCAAGCCAAACTGGTCGAAGTTGAGTCTAGAAATGCTTTAGTTATATGTAAGGGAATTGATTGTGGATGGAACGTAAGGCTCTTTTTACTCCTTATACCTTATGCCCTTCTGATCTGAGTCATCTTATCTTTCCTACGGGGATTAAGAACTAGGCTTTCTCTTCTTTCTATCAGGATCACGTGTTACTAATCCGTAGACTTATAAGATTGTTGGATTTAATTCTCAGTTAAGTTCCTGCTGCTTCCGTATGTTAACTATTGATCTCAAAACCGTGATATTGTGCTTCTGAGTGGTTATGCCACCATTTTTGTGAATGTCTCAAATCTTTTCTGAGCATTTACAGCCGTTATGCTGTCCGAGTCATTCCAGGTTTCTAAATAGTCTGATGCATTTGCAAAATCCTTTCCCTCTGGTTTCGATGTTCCTTTATGCCAGCTCAATCACACTAATTGTTGAGTTGAGGTATTCTATTGCCTTGACATTATGTTGGAGTTACTATTATGACCCTAGGTGTCTCAGGGGATCATCTAGTAGTCTAGCCATGATTTATGTTCCAGTGTGATGACTCTGGCCGTCATTATCGAAAGCATCCCGTGATGCCATTTAGTAGTAGGTATTCTATCCCTGGGTTTTGAACCCGAGATTCACCCTACTTGCTTCATGTTGATAGTTTTGCTCGTTCCTTTAGGTTATTAGTAACCTTTGCATTAGTCCTCGATGTTCGTGGTATTCCTTTCTTCCAAACACTATGAACCGCTTATGGCAGATGTTCCTCGCTGATCGAAAGATCACAATCAGAGTGCTCTCGATGGGTTCTCGATTCTACATTGTGACTCTGCCAGTTCTACCTTTCTGCATGGGTTATCTGGAAGAAATATGTGGAATTCGTTCGACATGCTAAACCATGCATCCACAACTCAGAAAATCGTATGTTCCTTTGAGTTGTCCCTCTTTATTTGTCTTCTGACCCTCGTCTATCAATTGATAGTCAAGAGTATGCGTGCATTCGTTCGTCGATGCCTATTACCCTTGTGGTCCGCCAAGCCATTCTATTTCAGAATGAATAGGAGAAACAAACTCCAGTACCTCATCCATATTTAGGATTGGGTCAAAGTAGTTGTGTTCCGCAGATCAAGTTACAATTCAGCTTCTGGTCTGCTCTACCCGGAAGTATTACCTTCTTTATGACAGGAATTTCATGAGAATTGCACCACCTTTTGTGAATTCTTGACATAGTGATACTTCTCGCCATCCTTTTTCATTCCTCGGTTCCGTGTTGTTGCAGCCGGAGTGCCGACAAGTGAATCGTGATGTGTGAACTCAATACTCCTAGCAACCCCATTGCTTGGTAGTTAATGGACAATAGTCTTATTCTTAGTATGTTGGTTATTGAATCACCATTCTAAGATTGATCATGCTACCTAGTCCCTATTTCCTGGTGCACTCTTTGATTGATGAGTTAGGATTTTGTCAAGTCCTCGCTCATTTGATCATATCATCTTGCCCTGAAAAGCAAGATTGTTCTCGAGCTTAGTAACATATCGGTGGATCGTGATTTCCGAAGATCTTCTCGGAAGTATTACCAGGTTGTCACCTGACCGCTATGTTGAGCTCGTGATCAAGTTGGTTTCTTGTGAACCACCTTCTCTCCAAGAATCGGTGTAAGATATCCCTGAGCTAGTTGGTTAAGCTAAACGACAACTTGGAGGGTTGGAAGATAAAAGCTTGCCTGACTTAGTTCGTTCCAAAGGGATATTCTTGTGTAGTGTGTATTGAAGAAAGATGATATCTTCATCGATTGGTCCCTGTGATCAGTTGCTGGACCTATCGTCTTATCAATCCTTTGATTTGAGTGTGGGCTATCGTCAAATCAAGTCAGAACCAACGATGCTCGTAATGTTGTCTTCCTCGTGGTTGATCCCTCGAGCATACACCATTATATCTTTTGGGTCTGACCAATGCTATCACCGTGTTCACACGATGGTGGAAGTCCAGTGATATGGAAATTCCGATGAGTTGTTGTTGAGTCCATTGACAACATCCTTATCTCCTCCATGATGTTGTTGAACATTAAGTTAGTGTTGGAAACTTTTGAAAGCATTTTCTTCATGCTAGTTCATGAAGTACTTGTTTGATGAAAGGAGTGACTTCCTTTGATTCACGTGCATTTTGATGTAAGCTGCCGTCGTGAATTCGAGAAGGTTTGTTTTTGCTCCTTTGGAATCATCCCAAGTCGGTCATGCACGTGCGAAGAATTCTATGGTCTGTTAGACTGATCATCTTCATTCCATATGTATATCCTAGCACACCAAGCCACTGACTGATTTGTTCAAGGAGAAGGAGTATCTTCATAAGAGCTAATCCGGACTTATGAAAGAACTTCGATATCCTCGCTGATGGTTCCCAACCAGAACTCGGTAGTGTTTTATTGTAAGACTACCATGTGATCATGTTTGTCTGAGGCAGCGTGTTCACACATTTGTAGCAGAACCAACTCATGTTTTGGAGCTTGCTATCGTAGTTCATCTCCCGAGAATCCCGCAACGTCATCTCGTCGATTTGTGTTGCAAACTTCCGTTTTTCTTCCTAGACTCGATGAGTCTGGAATATCCTGACACCAACCAGATCTGAATCTTAGGCAGATATGATGGTTGGAATATTTCCCAAGAATTATAATATTGGTCGCGCGATAACCGGTAAAGTGGATGTCGTGGCCAACACACCCAGCCGGAAGACCTGTTATTATAATATCTTGATTGATGAAGTTGGCCACCTCCCCATAGGGATTTCGTAGGATTTACTTCCTAGTTGCCCCTATGGATTTTTGTGTTCCCGAAGTCCGACCTTTTACTTGATGTTCTAGATATCAAACCATATCTATGAATGGGTTACGCTAGCACATCAAGGAGAACATTAGAAGCGGAGTGCTAAATGTCTCTCGGTCGATCATCCAGATTTTATTTGCTTGGCCTCGCTAAGGTGAAATCTGAGAAAGTGTTATCCTCCTTCGCATCTGCATCGTCCATCGCTATTCATCATGGTAGTATGTTGTGTTGTCAGCACCCTTGACGCGGTTGTTGATAAAACCTTGATGAATATGGGAATGCTCAAGTTCTTGAGAGCACGCACAAGCACTACGTGTTATCATCGACACTAACTGGGTTTGCTCTCAGTTTCCTCGGCAATGCTATGATCTTTTCAAACAGTGAATCCACTCTCTATTGTTGGGTTCTTCCCTAGTTACCAGAATCATTCCCAGCATTTGCATTTTGCTCCCAGCTTGCACCGCCAATGTGCCATTCCACCATGGGTCTCTTCCATTTCCGGTGATAAGCAAATTCATCCATTACGTTGTCTTCAACAAGGTAATCCACATCATCCAAGTTTGAGTATGCCATTCCACCGACCCCCTCCAAACGATTGCTCGAGAATTGCCTTAGGCTGGTTTAAAGAGTCTCAATGATCTTTGAATCAAAGGTAATTCTTTTTGCCACTTAAGGGGATATCTCTACGAGTCACCATTCCAGGATGTTTCGTCGTGGTATCATGGCAACTCAACTCCTCGCTACGTTGACAATCGTTTACCACCTTCTTAAGCATGAAATTGTTGTCCACCTAGTGAACCTTCGTCATCCGTTTCTTTCCACCCCTCTTGATGTGTATCTCGTGTCTCAACCCGAGAGATGGCTCTATGTCTCATTCCGTGAGTTGTTCGGTCTTCTAGAAGATCGATCCTGCTAGAGTTTCCCTTTCCTCTCATTGTCATGTCAATTGGAGTTCTCAGAACAAGACGACAAGACAAAGATGGTGATGAATCAACGTTCAACTGAAGTGCACCCTGGATCGTGAAGATTATACTAGTTGCGTTTACCTTTCACCTTACCCTACGCTTGAATCTCGAGACGAGATTCTTGTTTAGTGGGGGTGAGTTGTCACATCCCTAGTTCTGACAATGCCTAGTGCATGCATTAGAGTGTTACATCATGTTTAAATTTCATTTAAACCTGAGATGGGGATTGACTAAGCCCTAGCACCAAATGAACTCAACTAGGGTCAAAATAAAACCTTTTTCATTGAACTCAAAATGTCCTCTAAAAATGTTCAACATTTCTGGTTTGAGGTGGAAGCATCTACCAAAAATGGTTTATATTTTTGCAGGACATATTTGGTCACTGAATTAAATCATATAGTATTTTCATTTGGGCATTTAAATGCTATTAAATATTTCAAATGCTCAAATAATCATAAACTAAAATGTTTACTGTTGAATATATTCTAAACAGTAGCCATGATTAGTTTCATGATTTTTGAAAGTGTCTGAGTATTTTTAATAAAGCCCTAAATTTACAGAATAATAGAAAACTGAGATAATTAGAAAAAGAGAGAGAGAGAAGGACTACCTGGCGCTCACCTGGCAGCCCACTTACCTGGCCTTCTACCGTAGCAGCCCAGCCCACCACCGCAGCATCCCTGTCATCTTCCTCCTCGGACAGTAGGACGCAGGCGCGTGGCCGGAGCGCGCGTGCACACGCCCAGGCCACCTCCTGCCTCTCTGCCTGTCTCCCCGTCGCCCTGAGGATGCTACGCACCGCCCTGGACCGCTCTCACTCTCTCCAGTTCCTTCTTCTCCCTTCTCTGGCTCTCTCACTCACGCCACCGAGCATGCTCACCGCCGCCGCTCGCTGCTGCCATGGCCACAGCCAGTGCCCCGCCTTGCCGTTGCGCTCCCGAGCTCCGCCAGTCCTCCCTCGTCCTCCTCGTCGTCTCACGCGACCAGAAGAGCCCCTGGATGCCGCTAGCCTCGCCGTTCCCCTCCTCGGCCACCGAGGATCGCCGTCGTCAAATTCGTCGCCGTTCGGCCTTCCCCGAGCCCGCCGTCCACCTCTACGGGATCCACGTGAGCTCCTCCGTCGTTTCCCCCTCTCCCCTGACTCGTTTTCTTCCTCTAACACCGACAACCGTCAGATCCGAGAGCTCTTCGCCGCCGGCCATGTCGCCGCCGTAGCCACGGTTGCCTAGAGCTGCAACCGAGCACGCAGCCATGCTCAGTGCACCCCCAGGAGGCCATAGCGCCCATCCGCACCCTTTGCTGTGCTTCCTAACGCCGACTCCGAGCTCACCCGAACTCCGGCCGCCGCCTTGGAGCTCGCCGTCGTCAGCTCCGGCCTCCCCACGACCCAGCAACCGCACCGTTCGACGCGCGGGAGCAAGGGCTCTCCAACGAGCCCAAGCACGGCCTCGCCCGTGCCCTGTAGCGTGTTTCCGACGGCCGCCACCGTCCCGGGCCTCGCCGGCGTCAAGACGCCGGTGGGGTTGACCCATTTGACCACGGCGGAACCCCCCCTGGGTCGATGCCAGGTGAGGCCAGCCCCCCTGTTAATTAGTTTAGTTTATTTTAATTTAATTACCCCCCTGCTGACACTGACATGTGGGCCCTAGTACCCTAATCTTTAATTAAGCTAAACTAAACCCCCCTGTTTAACCCGTGTCACTGACGTGTGGACCCCACACGTCAGATTTGACCTGGACCGCCCGTTGACCTGCTGACGTCACTATGAGGTCATGATGACGCAATAATTCCTTTCTGGAATTTAAATAATTCTTAAATGATTTATTAATTTCAGAAAATGCCTAAAACTTCTAAAAATCATAGAAAATTAACCGTAACTCCAAATTAAATAATTTATATATGAAAAATTATCAGAAAAATTCAAGAAATCCATCTGTACCATTTTCATGCATGTTAGAACAACTTATAGCTGCTGTTTAGCACAAATCAATTAAATGGCATTTGAATAATCACATATGGAGTTTGAATTTGAATATTATATTCAAACCAACTTCATTTAATCTGTTGCTAGTTGCATTAGCCCAAAACACATTCATTTTGCCATGTCATGATCATGCATCATATTGTGCATTGCATTGATTGTGTTCCCTTCTGTGTTGCCGGTATTTGTCCCCTCTCGATAGACGTGATACCGATGATGTGATCGTTGACACTGATGAAGACTCAATGTTATCTTCAGAAGTGCCAGGCAAGCAAAACCCCCTTGTTCATTCCGATAAAATCCCACTCTCTCGCTCCTGCTCTCTTTTACTGCATTAGGACAACATCGATTCATCTGTTACTTGCTGCGGTAGCTGAACCCCTTTATCCTCTGCATGACCTGTCATTCCACAGTAATTAGATGAAACCCACTAGCATGAGTAGGAGTTGTTTGAGCCCTGTTGTGCCTACTCATTCATGTTTGTTTGTCATGCTTGCTACTGCTTAGAGTTGAGTCGGGTCTGATTCATCGCGGATGAATCAGAGGCGTGTGAACCTGTCCTACGGTGTGTGAGCTAAGTGTGTGAATACGTTTTGGTAAAGGTAGCGGTGAGAGGCCATGTAGGAGTACATGGTGGGTTGTCTCATTGCAGCCGTCCTCAGGAACTGAGTTCTGTGTTTGTGATCCATGATTCAGCTACTACCACGCATTGGGCCCGAAACCAATGGACCCTCTCGGCTTCTTGATCACCCTTGTCCTCTGTCCAGGAGTTGCAAGTAGTTTCTGGTGTTTGTAGTATGCTGGAGGCCGTGCGCAGCGCTGACCGTAGGGGTGGGCTGTGATGCGGTAGGCACGTGGCACGGTGTACCGGGCGCCCGTTTGGTGTCTCGGGAACCCTGTTCACATCGTTTGGGGCTGTGAGCGAAACTCCGGCCGGATCTCCTCATGGATGGAACCC
>NC_041385.1:82018618-82019650 GCF_002162155.2 Triticum dicoccoides
GATGGAACCCGAATAGGCGATAAACCTGGACTAGAGACTTGAGTGATTAGGTAGGTCGTGGCCGACACCCACGTTGGGCTTCCGCTTGAAGGTTGCCGAGTACATGTCGTGTAAACGGCGGTAAGTGGTGAGAGCGTGTGTGAAGAAGTACACCCCTGCAGGGTTAACATCATCTATTCGAATAGCCGTGTCCGCGGAAAAGGACTTCTGGGTTGCTTATATCAGTTCATAGACAATTGAAAGTGGATACTCTAAAATACGCAAGATAAGCGTGAGTGCTATGGATGGCGTTCTCGTAGGGAGACGGGAGCGGATCCATAGTGGTGTATTGATATGGTGAATATGTGGACTCGTGTGCGCCACCTCAAAAGAGTCGCTTGCAGTCGTAGTTTAGGATAGCCACCGAGTCAAAGCTGGCTTGCTGCAGTTAAACCCCACCATCCCCTTTGTTGGTAATGATGCATATGTAGATAGTTCTGATGTAAGTCTTGCTGGGTACATTTGTACTCACGTTTGCCTATTTTATGTTTTTGCAGAGAGACTTCGGTCTCACTAGTAGTTTCGCGTGGACTTCGACGTTTAGCTTGTTACCTCAGCTACGATCTTGTGCCCTCGGCAGGATCTGATAGATAGTCAGGCTTCTCAGCCTTTTTCATTTATAGATGTCTGTACCCAGACATGATAGCTTCCGCTTGTGCTTTGATTTGTATGCTCTGAATGTTGGGTCATGAGACCCATGTTTGTAATATCTCGCTCCTCGGAGCCTATTGAATAAATACTTGAGTCGTAGAGTCATGTTGTGATGCCATGTTGTGTTTGCACATATCGAGCATATTGTGTGTATGTTATTGAAATGCTTGGTATGTGTGGGATCTGACTATCTAGTTGTTTATCTTTAGTAGCCTCTCTTACCGGGAAATGTCTCCTAGTGTTTCCATTGAGCCATGGTAGCTTGCTACTGCTCCGGAACACTTAGGCTGGCCGGCATGTGTCCTTCTTCGTTCCTGTGTCTGTCCCTTCGGGGAAATGTCA
>NC_041385.1:82020579-82029661 GCF_002162155.2 Triticum dicoccoides
AGGGGCCCCACGCGACTAGTAGCTAACCCGCGCGACTAGGCCATGTGGGATCGAAAGTCCTATTCTGAGCTCGAGCTCAGATGGACCTGTTATCCCAGCCGTTATCTGGCGCTAAGGTTCATATCAGGAGATGTATTTTACTGCGTATTCTGAGTAGTATGAGATGCTTTTCCACAGACTATGGCCCACTCACCAACCGCATTTATTGGGACGTCCATCATCCAGCACTAGCCGGCTCAGATGGACACTAGCGTAGTGGTCCACGGCTCAGCCGTTACACACCCAACGGTGTCTTCCAGCGAACATTTTTTAATATATACATGCACTGTATTGACCGCACACACCCTTGCTCCTGAAGATTCACTTTTCTTTCTCGCAGCCTGAGGAAGTGCTGCCACCCATCCCTTGCCCCGACTATCTCGACAAGGTGGTCACCTTCGCCTGCGCGCCGGAGCTCGCTTCTACAAATGCGTCAGGAAAGATGTAAGTGCCCATCTACCATGAAGAACAATCTTTTGGAGCTTGGATCCCCACTCCGTGTCTGAAGTTAGAATCCATGTAGGCTGAGCTATGCGGGTTCATTAGATCCACGGACACGTACCTGCCGGAGCTGACTCGCGCAGGGCTGACGCAGCCGTACGTGCTGCAACCCCCCTTGCTATGCACCCGTTGGCTCCCCTTTAGCAGAGATACAGGCTTGACCACAACTTCGACCATGGCAGCTAGGCGGAGATTCAGCTAGCACATGTGCGCATGCAGCAGTCGAGCCTCCCCCGTGTCGCGCCTCCACGCTGATCCGCCAACAGCTAGCGCACGATGCTACTCTTGGCCGGAACCAACTTCCTCCTCGTCCTGCCAGCTAATCCAACCCTAGTCATGCATGACAAATCAGCAAACTGATTACACATCCTGGCCGAGACTGTTCGTTTGTAGTGGAGCACATATACTTAACACATTTCTTTCATCATACTTCTGCACAGTCATGAAGATTTCAAAACATACTCTGGAAACATTACAATTAAACCTATTTTTTGGGCAAATGACTCCTGAAAAGCTCACCGGATATTCTTCACACAAAATGTAACTATCACTAGTGCCTAATCATAATTTGAACAGTTTTTTTTACAAACACTTGATCTCTGGCTATGGTGATGGGTCACAACTTTATGAATTTTGCATAGTGCTACAGGGCCTAAGTTTAGATGAAACACACTCGCTGCTGTCTAGCCGCTACATACATTCAGGAAAAGTGGAAAACTCATGCCTTCGAACTTGTTTTGTCTTAGTAAGTTTAGACATTTCCAAAATCAGCAGCACTAATTTATATGGTCAATTACTTTGAACTTATGTTCATAATAAGCATCAATTTTATAAAATCCAAGGGGCCCTACAGATTGCAATAAGCTGAATATTAACCGTAGACATTTCGAAAATTCAGGAGCACTAGTTTCCTAAAATTCAGCAGCAGTAGTCTGTCATATTAAACCTACACACTCCGAAATTCAGCAGCAGTAGTTGTCCTCCCGTAGTCTTAGTCAATTTCTTAAAATCCAAGGCTAAGGGTTTTACCTTCAAAAGCATGCACACAAATTCATGAAAACCTGGGGACAAGCCAACATTTGAAACTAAACCAGACATGCCAAGCTGGAACACAGTTCGACTTATTACATTACCTAGCCACTGGCCAAAATGCAGAGTTACAAAAAGCATGTCAACACCTAAAAATTAACCATGGTCGAGATTACGCCGAAGCTAAAACATGTCACCTACAGGCATATGCCTCAATAGCAAATAAGATAACTGAAAAGACATCATGAGCCCATCAGCTCCTACCCAGTGCATTCCCCAAACTGCATTCTACTTGCCAGCCTTAGTTCCATTGCTTTATTACAATTATTTTGCTGGTGCCCCTCAAACTGCATTCTACTTGCAAGTGCAAAACCTAGTCCTCTTGCTTAGACCTTCATATGGAGCCTTCTCCGTACTTGTCGTTGGCCGTCCCATATCTTTCTTTTTCGCTGGAGCCAGCAGTCCTTCCAACCTGTTGCTTGTCCTCGAAACCGAATCATTGTCAGATAAAACAACAGTAGCTGCTTTGACGTTCAAGTTTTGTTCCGCCGAAACCAGCTCCATGGGGGTCTGATTCACCACAGCCCCTGTCTGCCAGTCTATCCTCGAGGCCAAGACCATCCCTAACTTCTGTATAGGGTAACATCACTGTCAAATTCGACTTGAACAACTCCATCAATCGATTGTAGGCTTCAAAACTAGTGTCGCCCAGCCTGACTAGTTCCATTGCGTGCATGTACATCGTGAAGTTTCTGTACGAAAAAGGGTTGTTCTGCATGCTGTCCTTCTGGTATTGTATCAGATGAGGTGGCAAAATGTCGCGAGCATCCCTCGTCCATGTCTTCACTATATGCTTAGCTGGTATTTTTTAGCCCTAATGAAACCAAGCATCTCTTCATTATGTGCACGCTTTTCATGAGCTTCTCAGATAAAAATTGTACTCCACTGTATATAATTTACTAACAACAAATCAGTGAGAGCATCACCAGAAGCCTCGCCCAAGGAGTCGAATGTAATGCCGAGAACAGGTGTGATCACATTTTTAGCTGGTTTCTTTGCAAAACATCTGACAGCCGTGTCGATCGCACTGATTCGATTTGGGCTGGTGTATTGCTTGGTGCAGCAACACCAAGCCTTAGCCTGCAAACACCAGGCAGTAGGCATGATTTATCCAAATGCATTGTACCAACTTCTCTGAATCCACAAAGCTATAGCTGACTGATTTCTTTTCTGCAATCCAATTTTCTATAATAAAATCCTTGCATCTCTCATATCAAATGGTTTCATTTTAATATAGTTTGCTAACTACTCTAAACCCATACATCTCTAGCTGCCTGATTTCTTTAGTGTTGTCAATTTTTATTTAATAAAATAATTTCCATCTGTGATCACATAATTAAGCTTTTCATTATCTGACTGTCAATAATCAGACTGCAGTGTACTTACTGCTCTGAACTCAGCAAACAGCAGCTGCCTGATTTCTTTACCGCACTCAATTTTTCTTTACCAAAATCTTTGCATCTCGCATATCAATGAGTTACAACTGAATGCAGTGCACAAACTACTTTGTTTTACTGGAATATTTCCTTATCTGATGACATAAGGAAGTTTTTCTTATCTGAATTTCAACTACGTGAATGCAATGGAGTTAACCCGCTGAACCCGGTAAATTACAGCTGCCAGATTTCATTAGTGCTACCAATTTTTCTCCACTAATTTCTTTGCATCTCTCATATTAGGAGGGTTCAGCTAAATGCATTGTACTAAATACTCTGAATCTAGAAAGATATAGCTGCCTCATTTCTTTACTGATGTCAATTTTTCTTTACTAAAATCTTTGCATCTCTGATGACATACGGAAGCTTTTCCACTGACCTCTTACTCCATCCGGACGCCTGTGGATTCGTCTTCCCTATTGAGAGCTTGGGCGTCGGAGGGGAGTTATCCCTTCTGCCTGCTGCGGCCTCTGCCCCTGATCTGTGCATTGCCGTTGTCCGCCGCCCTGTGATGCTGCCGCACCGCATGCTCCACCACCACTTCGCCATCGGCAACCAGAGGGGCAGGCACCAGGCTCTCTTCTATCTCCTCAAGCACAGCAGATCTAAACCAAGGGAAAAAACAAATCATTGTCAACAAGCTGACCCAGACGCCCGAAAAATGCAGACAACCTCGCGCGACGAAGAAAGGATCGACGTACCAGCCGATCGGCTGCATCAAGAACTCCATGTTGGATCGCCGCTGCCGCTCCTGACCTTTATCTCCCAGTCGTCGCCTTCAAATCTCCAGTCGCTTTGCAAGAGAAGACGGCTGGACTCTGGATTCAACTCGACTCGTGCGGCGAGACGGTAAAGCGAATTTCCTGATCCAAGGATCAGACGATGGCTCTGATTCTGATCCATGGAACACCTCCCCGGCGGCAAACTGCAGTCCTCCCCAGCGTTAAATCTGGCCCACTAGACACCGCTGCCGGGGACGTATTTTGGAACAGTAACTGATTTCTGGATGACCACCAATGCTAGGATAAATTAATGGCACACATCCAGAGGGGCTAACCAACGACGTGGATAACGAGCTCATTTGAGCTCGTGCTCAATTACTCCACGTCCATGTGGGATCCTTGTGCACTATCCTCCATCCATTCTTTCACCTATAAAATTGATATTTCACAAAATTCTTTAGACCAATTTTCTCTGTTTTTTCCTCCACCGCAAGATTCTCTTATGAGACGATCCAATCTGGAGGCCTGTTTCGGCACCCTGTCAGAGGGGGAATCCACCATCTAAGGCTTGTTCATCAATCTTGCTGCCGCCATGACCATGTTTGAGTAGTTCCCTTAGGACCTTAGGGTCCATCACTACTAGGGAAAACCCTATACACAGAATCTTAGCAGCAGCGCGACTCAAAAAGGAGCGCTGCTGCTAATTAGCAGTAGCACGGGTGTGGAAAACCCGCTACTGACAAGTGTTTAGCAGTAGCATGCTCGGTGTAACCCGCGCTACTACAAATATCGACCGACAGTGCCCACCAAACTACATTTAGCAGCAGCGCGGTGCCGCGAGCCGCGCTACTGCTAAAGCTGTAGTAGTAGCGTGGTTTTTCCGAGGTCGCTACTGCTAATTTTCAAATTGGGCACACTTTTGGTCCCGGTTAGCAGTAGCGCTTGTGCCGAAAGCGCGCTGCTGCTACTTTCTTATCAGCAGCGCGTTTTACGTCCCGCGCTACTGCTAATCCACACCAACCCACCACCTTTTACCCATCCGTCATCTCCTCCCCCTTCTCTCTTCCCTTTCCCCTACCTCCCACATCCTCCCACTCTCACTCTTCTTCTTCCTTAATACTTCTCCCCCATTACTCTCCCTCTTCTACCTACCTTTCTCTCTCTTCATTACTCCTACCTAACTACACCACCTCCATTAATGCATCTCCTTTCTCTTTTTCCTTCCCCCTCCACTAGTTGAAGTTGTTGCCTCCCAAATTAGATAGCAAGGTAGATGTAGCATTTAGTTAAGTGACCTATTTGCCCCCTAACTAGATCTATCTTTGTCAAGAAGAGATTTGTGCACTTTTGATCTCCCTACATCATCATCTCCACCGTGTGCTCGATCTCGAGATAAGGTGATTAAACTTCATGCTTTTGCAAAATGGAAATATGTTTATGTGTGTGTGATATGTTTATGGAAATTGTGTGTGTGGCATGAGTTGACGCCAAATTGTGCTTTTGAGTTGCCTATGTTTTGCCGAGTCAATTTATTTCCGTTTCGGCGAATTCCGGGCAAACTCTAGATCTACATATGTCCTATTTTTAAGGAAGGTCATGCCGAATTTTTGTATTACTTTGATGCATGCACACATTTTTATAATCAATTTGTTTATTATTACCGTTCAGAGTTGACGATGGTCAGTGGAACGATGGTGGACAGGTGGTTGCGGTCAGTGGTGCAGGACATGAAAGAAAATAACCGGACAGAGGTTTTATGTTCGTGTCAAAAATGCAAAGGAATAGTTTGGCTCGACCCTCATGACGATGGTCGTGTTGAAGCGCACCTGCTCATGACTGGTTTCATGGATGGCTATACTCGGTGGATAATTGAAGATGAGGATGACGATGTTGAGGATGCCGACGGGGCAGGCAATGATGACACGGGGCAAGACGAAGAGATGATCGATAATGGCGGCGGGGAAGAGGCCGTACATGGCGGCGGAGAAGGGGCCAGACATGGTGGAGGAGAAGGGGCCGGACATGGCGGCGGAGAGAACAACATGGACTCCACGCAGCAGAGTTCGTCAGTACTAAGTTCAATCATGCGGGACCCTCATGTTCAAGCATTGCTTTGCAAGGAGACGAGTACTGAGAGAGCTGCTTCTAGAGAGGAGGCTAAGCTGGAGCAACTGGTGGTAGACTCGAACACTCCATTGTATGATGGTTGCAATCCTGAGGTGACCCGCTTGAGTTTCACGCTCCAACTCTTGAAGACGAAGGCTAAAAACAAATGGATCGACACTAGCCTCGATGAGCATCTCAAGTACCTAAAGGATGTTCTTTCCGCGGGTAATCTATGTCCTACTAGTGTTGATGAGGCCAAGAAGATCGTGTGCCCTCTTGATCTGCCACACATTAGATACCATGCATGCATCAATGATTGCATAATTTATCGGAAGGAGCACGCGGAAAAACAAGCTGTCCGGTGTGCAATGCTTCTCGATACATGAAGGCCGGGAAGAAATGTCCCCAGAAAGTTGTATGGTACTTACCGATCACTCCCCGTCTCCAGAGGTATTTTGTAGATCCCAAGGAAGCAAAGCTAATGCGCTGGCACGCGGAGAGGAAGAAGCCCGACGATGGAGATGATCCGAAGCTGAGACACGTCAAGGATGGAAGCCAGTGGAGAGCGTTGAACAGCTTCTATCGGTATTTCGAATGTGATGCAAGGAACATCGTGCTCGACGCATGTACCGATGGCATGAATCCGTTTGGCAACTAGAACACCAACCACAGCACATGGCCCGTGTTTGTATGGATGTACAACCTCCCCCCTGGTTGTGCATGAAATCGAAGTACATTCACATGAGCATGCTTATTCAAGGGCCGAAACAACCAGGAAATAATATTAATTTGCTTCTGGGGCTACTTCAAGAGGAGTTAGACACGTTATGGAAAACACCGGCCAAGACATGGGACACCAGCAAAGGCGAGTATTTCAACATGAGAGCCGCGCTGATCATGACAGTGCAGGACTATCTCGGTTACGGATATGTGGCAGGCTAGGTGTGCCATGGATATTGCGGATGCACGCGGTGCATGGATGATACAACGTCTCAGCAGCTAACGTCAAGGAAAGATGGCGGGTCTGGGAAAATCGTGTACATGGGGCATCGAAGATGGCTCGAACAGGACGACCCATGGAGAAACCGTGGAGATCTATTCAATGGTCACGCTGAGCATTGAGGACTCCACATAAGCGGAGTGGTGCCGAAATCGATGAGCTGTTGAAAAACTGGAAGGAGTGCCCCGCGCCGGGAAAGACGATGAGAAAGGCGCCGGAGCCGCTGCTGAAGGTATGGAAGATGAGGTCTGTGTTCTGGGACTTGGAGTACTGTACTGGCACAAACTCGATACACCTCATTACCTTGATCAAATGCATATATGTAAGAATGTCCTTGAGAGCTTGCTCGCATCACTGATGAACATGCCGGATAAGACCAAGGATGGGCCGAAGGCAAGAAAAGACTTGCAAGATTTGAAAATCAGAGAAGATCTGCACATGCCGCCCCGTAAAATGTCAGACGAGACAGAAACAGAGACAGAGGCACGGGAGAAGAAGGGCAAGAAAATAAAGAAAGAGGATTATTGCCCCCCTTCTTGCTTCATCTTAAGTCAGGCTGAGATCGATCAATTCTTTAAGTGCCTTACCGGAGTCAAAGTTAGTTCCGATTACTGTGGCAAGATAAGCAGATATCTAGACACGGACAAGAAAATGTTCAGCGAGATGAAGTCCCATGACTGTCATGTGATGATGACGCATATACTACCTGTTGCCCTTAGAGGGATAATGGACAAGCACGTCCGTGACACGCTTATTGGTCTCTGCAACTTTTTTGACGTCATCTCTCGAAAGTCGATCAGTGTGAAGCAGCTCCGAAGGCTATAGGAAGAGATTGTTGTGATATTGAATGAGCTTGAGATGTAATTCCCGCCCGCGTTCTTTGACGTGATGGTGCATCTGTGTGTCCATATTGTGGATGACATAATAGACCTGGGGCCGTCATTCCTGCACAACATGATGCCGTTTGAGAGGATGAATGGGATCATCAAAGGATTCGTTCGTAACATGTCCCGTCCGAATGGAAGCATCGTCCAGGGCTATGTGACACAAGAGGGCATCTCTTTCTGTGAGAATTTTCTATATGGCGCAGACCAGCCGCCTGGTGTTAGTGTTGGTTTGCCCATTAACAAGCACGATGGGAGGCTCGAAGGAGAAGGTCACTACAACGGTCGCAGGGAACTACAGGTGGCATACTCAGATCGATGCAGTGACTTTGACAGAGCAAACTTGGTAGTGCTACAACACCTAGACGAGGTAGATCCTTTCGTGGCACCGCACAAAGAAATTATCGCAAAGAAGTATCATGACCGGGGGGTATGAAGGACGGACGCCGAAGTTACTAGAGAGCACAACTCCACTTTCCTGCATTGGTTCAAAGAGCATATTATTGCTAATCCCCCGGAGGAGGGCTCTAAGGACGGATTGCTCATATACGCCTTAGCACATGGCCCCTCTCCCAACCTCGTAACCTATCAGGCATATGATATCAACGGATACACGTTCTACACGGAGGCCAAAGATATGGACAGTGATGATCAAAACTCAGGGGTGACGATGGAATGCATGACCGGCAGCGACAACGGTGCAACTGAACAATTTTATGGAAGGGTCGAGGAGATCTGGGAGTTTGACTACTCTGGACTGCACAACACGACGATGTTCCATGTCAGATGGGCTAAGAATGTCGAAAGAGAAAACCGGATTTTCACTACCATGACTATACCCGATGCCAAGAGCGGTACCGTGAATGCTATCGCAAAAAACGAGCCATGGGTACATGCTAAGCACGTGACACAATGCTTCTTCGTAACCGACCCACGCAATCCCAGCCGTGTTGTCGTGAGGAGAGGAAAAAGGAACACCATTGGAATGGATGGAGTCGCCAACGAGGAAGACTATGATTAGTACGGCAACCCAATGAGGGAAGATGACGATGATGATGAAGTATACGTCAAAAGAAAAATCAATACTACATTATCTAAGAAAAATCATACTCCATGGAAAAGGCAAAGTCACAATGAGGAGCTCAATTATTCTTCGACGAACAAGAAGGGAAAGAAGCTGACTCAAAAACAAAAACGTCAACGTTGAGGAACCGTATGTTATCGGTCAAACGATGTAATATATATATATATATATATATATATATATATATATATATATATATATATATATATATATATATATAT
>NC_041385.1:82029802-82090189 GCF_002162155.2 Triticum dicoccoides
TATTATGCATTGGTCCAATGATGTAATATATATGTTCCTATTTTGTATACATATTTAACTGTCAAATGATGCAATATATATCGCCTTCCCTTCGTTCAATGCTCTCGGAAAAAAAAGTGGGAGAAAATAAAGGAAAAGAAAAAGGAAAACTGGTTATAGTAGTAGCGGTTTACTGAAAAAGAGCTACAGTCAAGCTAGCAGTAGCGATTCCTTATAAAACCGCTACAACTAGTGAAGGTAGTAGCAGCGCGTTTGGTCTAAACGCGCTACTGCTACGTCCACTTAACCCAAAATTCCCACTCTCCCTGCTTCATCCCGCCTCTTTTCCCCCCAAATCCCCACTCTCTCTTCCCCCGTCGCACCGCCGCGCCCCGGCGCTCGCCCCCGACCCGGCCCTCGCCCCCGACCCCGGCGCTCGCCCCTGACCCGTCGGCCCTCGCCTCCCTCCTCTGCTTCCTCCTCTCCCAACCTCGACCATCGTCGGGCTTGCCTCCTCGCCCCTGCACCCTCTGTAACCCCCCCTCTCTCTGCTAGCTAGGGTTCTTCGGTTAATTTACTTAGGTTTTAGTTAGGGAAGTAGGTTAATTAGGTTATCTATTTAGTTATGAATTTAGCTAGGTTTTAAAATAGGACATAAATTTAGGGTTAAGCAATGTAGTTAAAATAAAAGGCAACATTTAAGCAATTGTCCAAATCAACATCCCTTGTTAAAGCAAATTTAGGTAGGCTGAATTTATATGCAAATTTGAAGTGGACATGTGTAGGACCTTGAAGTATGTCTAGAGGGGGGGGGGTGATTAGACTACTTGACCAATTAAAAACTTAACCTTTTCCCAATTTTAGAGTTTGGCAGATTTTAGCAATCTTTGGACAAGTCAAGCAATCATTACTCAAATCAAGCAAGCATGCAAAGAGTATATAGGCAGCGGAAATTAAAGCATGCAACTTGCAAGAAAGTAAAGGGAAGGGTTTGGAGGATTCAAACACAATTGGAGACACTGATGTTTTTGTCGTGGTTACGATAGGTGGTGCTATCGTACATCCACGTTGATGGAGACTTCAACCCACGAAGGGTAACGGTTGCGCGAGTCCACGGAGGGCTCCACCCACGAAGGGTCCACGAAGAAGCAACCTTGTCTATCCCACCATGGCCGTCGCCCACGAAGGACTTGCCTCACTAGCGGTAGATCTTCACGAAGTAGGCGATCTCCTTGCCCTTATAAACTTCTTGGTTCAACTCCACAATCTTGTCGGAGGCTCCCAAGTGACACATAGCCAATCTAGGAGACACCACTCTCCAAGAAGTAACAAATGGTGCGTTGATGATGAACTCCTTGCTCTTGTGCTTCAAATGATAGTGTCCCCAACACTCAACTCTCTCTCATAGGATTTGGATCTGGTGAAAAGAAGATTTGAGTGGAAAGCAACTTGGGAAGGCTAGAGATCGAGATTCATATGGTAGGAATGGAATATCTTGGCCTCAACACATGAGTAGGTAGTTCTCTCTCATAACTGGTAAGTTGGAAGTGTAGGTTTGTTCTGATGGCTCTCTCCACGAATGAAGAGGAGGTGGAGGGGTATATATAGCCTCCACACAAAATATAACCGTTACACACAATCTACTAAACTTTGTGGGACCGAATCAACAAACTTGGTCAGACCGATTTAGTAAACCTAGTGACCATTAGGGTTTTCTGTGGGACCGACATGCAACTCGGTTGGACCGATATGGTTAGGGTTAGGGCATAACGTTATCTCGGTGAGACCGATTACACAAAGGCGGTGAGACCAATTTTGGTAATTAGCTAACCAGAGAGTTGGTCGGGTAAACTCGATGGGACTGATTTGCTCTTTTCGGTGAGACCAAAATGTTACAAAAGGGAAACAAAGAGTTTACGTTGCAATCTCGGTGGGACCGATCGCTCACTTCGGTTAGACCGAAACATTACGAAAGGAAACAGAGAGATTACAATCCCATCTCGGTGAGACCGAGATCCTTATCGGTAAGACCGATTTGCCTAGGGTTAGTGGCAGTGGCTATGACATATGAACTCGGTGGCGCCGGATAGAAAGAATCGGTGTGACCGATTTTGGCTTTAGGTTTGGGTCATATGAGGAAGTGAGGAAGTAGTTGAGGGTATTTGGAGCATATCACTAAGCACTTGAAGCAAGAGGCTCATTAAGCAACACCTCATCCCTCCTTGATAGTATTGGCTTTTCCTATAGACTCAATGTGATCTTGGATCACTAAAATGTAAAATGAAGAGTCTTGAGCTTTTGAGCTTGAGCCAATCCTTTGTCCTTGATATTTTGAGGGATCCACTTTCATCATCCATGCCATGCCATTCATTGAGCTTTCCTGAAATAATAGTCTTGGAATAGCATTAGCTCAATGAGCTATATGTTGTTACGAATTACCAAAACCACCCAGGGATAGTTGCACTTTCAATCTCCCCCCTTTTGGTAATTGATGACAACATATAGATCAAAGCTTCGACAAATGATAATAAGATTGAAAAACATCGTCGCTTTGAGAAGTATGTGATAAGCAAGAGCTCCCCCTAAATTTGTGCATACTTTAGGATTTGCTTTGGACTGCAAATGCACAAGGAATTAGGCCCATGGGTTACTCTTCCATGTCACATACATCTTGGTGGAGCGCTCAAAATAATAAAGATTGAATACATGCACTCATCACCAAGCAAAGTGAATGATCATATAAGGATAGGTAAGATAATATCATCAAACAGGCATAAGTGTAGCTTATGATCAAACACATGATCATCAATGTCTCACAGATAATAGCATAGTATCTCAAGCAATCAAAAGCAAACAAAGTTTAACCACCAAAGCAAGAGAGAACAAAAGCAACACACTCTCTCTCGAAGCCTATGATCTATACATTTTTCTCCCCCTTTGGCAACAAGTTACCAAAAAGTTCATAGAAAATGCATAGTGCTAGATCGACTCTCAGGCTTGATCTTCAGGTGGTGGTGTCCGGAGAACTCCAAGAACGAAGGCTTCAGTTGATGTAGAGGGAGCTGGAGGAGTTGGTGTTGGAGCTGGTTGCCTTGGAGCTGTAGGAGCTGTAGCTGGTGCAGATGATGTGGCTCTGGTGTCTGTCACAGGCACGGCAGCTGACCTCTGAGCTCTAGGCACTCTGGCAAATGCATCAGTGGTTGTCTTGCCCTTCCTCTCCTGCATGTCTTCCTGAAGCTGCTCCACAACTGACTGAATCTCAGTTACTTTGACATCTAGATCATAGAATTTTTGTTCCATGATTCTTTCCAAGCTCTCCTGGTTTTGAGTTAGGGTGGCCAACCCCTTCTCAATCCTCAGTGTTGATGCTATCAAGTAACCAAGCTGCTCCTTGCTTGTTCTTCAAAAAGTACTAAGATGCCTCCTCTTGAGTTGGCATCTTGGCAGCCTTCTCTCTCTTTGCTTTCTCCTTCTGCTCTTGTGCTTGCACCGATGATGGTTCATTCTCATTCATGACAACCTGATTGTCCTCAAAGTCTGGATAAAGAGCAAAATGTTCCTTATCCAACAAATATTTCCCTGTGCCCATCTTTGAGTTAATCAACTCCTGAATCTGTGGGGCATATCCACAACTTCTCTTTTGGTCTGCTGCAGTCCTCTTAATGGTCTCAACCATAAGGCTCATGACCTTGAATTTCTGTGGTACATCAAACAAGTGCAGCAAGTTGATAGCATGCCCTCTAATAATGTTGTGGTCACCTGACTTGGGTAAAAGAGTGTGCTTAGAATCCAGTTGATCGTAGGCAGCCCTGACAGAAGAAAGTGGACTGATCCAAACTTGAAAGTCTCAAGAGCTTTGTTTGGGATCTCCTTGTGACATAGTATGGTGTCCCATTTTCTTCTTGGCATAGACATCCAAGTCATCTTCACTCTCCTTGGGGGCATTGATCAGACTAGCCCATTCCTCTATGGTTGACTAGTACCTCGTACCTTTTGACATCCACACTATCCTGCCATCTGGATAGAAGTGTGCTGTGGAGTAGAATTGCATAATGAGTTCATCATTCCAGTTGGTGAGCTTTTGCCTAACAAAATCTGCAACTCCACAAGCTTCAAAATTGTCATAGACTCCAGGATAGTGTTCTTCATTCTCCTTCATGTAGGTCCAGTCGACCCACCTCATATCACACACAATGGGCTTCTTGTCCAACAAGATTGTCTCATAGAAGTCCTGCTGTTCCTTTGTATGGAACCTGTAATCAACAACAGTCCTTCTCCTGGTGGCATATGGATCTGTCATTCTCCATAGCCTCAACCCCGAGTCTCTCCTGATATTCGTGTTCTCAGCCACAGGATGAGTATCATTGTGGTGTGGAATCTTGGGCTTTAGCTTCCTCAGGACTTGTCCTTCATCCTCTTCCTCATCAGCAACTTCAGGCACTGGGGCCTTGTTCTTCTCAGTAGCTGGAATACTCCTGGTATTCCTCTTTGGTGCATTCTTGGGCTTGGGGGCAGCTTTGGGGCTTCTTTGGGCTTTGATGTTGCAGCCCCTGATCTTATAGCATCACCCATCAGCTTTTGTGCCTTGGGTGCTGGTGCAGCAACCTCTTATTCCTCTTCCATCATGGAAGGTTGCCCAACAACTCTGGCTATGGTCTTTTTGACCCTTTCCTTCCTTTTCTTTCCTTCAGCAGCAATCTCTTTGGAATCAGGCTTTTCAGGTATTTGAGTTGACCCTCTGACCTTCAACATAGGTGTCCTCTTGGCAGGGACCTTCCTATTAAGTCCAGGCTTAGTGGATTTTGCTGAGCCATACTCCTTTTTGAGCACTACCTTCTTGGAAGTAGCCTCATCTTCTTCTGCCATATAATCCTCATCCTCAGATTCTGAGGTTCTCTTCTTCCTTGACCTGGTGGCAGCTTTAGGCAGATTGCTTGGGGTGCTTCTGCTCCCTTCATCTGAGCTGCTAGAGGGACTAGTGCCCTCACTCATGTGCACCTGCTCTTCTGACTTGTTCTGACTATCACTTTGGTCTGACATGCTGCAAATCGCTGACTGCTGACCCTATGAATAGTTATAGATGAGATAGAATGGATGAGCATCACAAAATGCAGTGATTTTTGCAAAAGAATGATTCAAAAACTCAGTTTTAGTTTTCCAAAAAAAGCATTTCGGATCAACCGATTTTCAAACTCGGTGATACCGAAGCAGTTTTGGAACCTAAACTGGTGAACTCGGTAGGACCGAGTCACAGTTCGGTGGTACCGAGACTGCTAGGGTTTCACAAAGTTCTAAAATCGGTCACACCGATTTGTAATTCTCGGTCAGACCGAGAGTTACTAGTGCAATGGCGTTAGCCAAATCGGTGAGACCAAGTTTTTCAACTCGGTGGGTCCGAGATGGTTTCGGCGTAAACCTAACCCTAAATTCTAAAATCACACCTATTCTAAGGATTGTTCGGATTGGATAGGAGTGTTTCAATCGTGGCAAGATACATGATGAACACAATGTGCTAGGAATCAGATGAGGATAGCACTATGATCGAGTCCATACCCTAGCTCGGCGATGAACTCGCTACGGTGGCAACGGCGGGGGTGAAATCCGTTGACGGCGGCGGAGACCAGCGATAGGAGGCGGCTGGCAATGAGGAGACGATCTGGAGACCCTGGAGGCAGAGTGAGCAATGCGCGGGCGAAGGGGTTTGGAGGAATTTCCAAATTTTTGCCCGTGACTATATATAGCCCGACCCTGTCGGTGTGACCGAGTGGAACTACTCGGTAGCACCGAGATGCATAACTGTATACAGTTACAGCAACTTGGTGTGACCGAAAAGTTCAAATCGTTCGCACCGAGATTGAAAACCTAGATCGACTTAGTGATCTCGGTGGGACCAAAATGGAGGAATCAGTCAGACCGAGGATCACAAAGAAGTTTTGGAAGTTTAAGTCTCTCACAAATCAGGGACTCCGAGTGCTCTTCACACAGAGTGGTTCGAATCTGACTTGATCAAATTTTGTGATGTAGCATGAATAGAGTTTGAGACGAGAAAAGCATAGATAGCTAGAGAAGGTTCTTAGGCATTCTTGTTCATCCACTTGGCAAGAGAAAAAGAACCCAAACAATCAAAGCAACAAGTGGATGTCCTCGAATGAGTAAAGTATGCAACCAACATGCTCACACAATAGAATGGCAAATGAAATATGTGGCAAAGCATGCACAACCAATTCTAGCATCCATCAAACAATTGGCGATGACTAGGTCATCTATATATGAGTATATTGACTTAGGAGTCAAATGAGAACATTTGATCATAGGTCATACTCATCGTTTAACCTCAAGTGGGGTTACCACTTTTACATAATGCATTGATGTGTTCACACCATTAGAGTTGCTTTGACTCATTTCTTATAGTTAAGCTCCCCCTAGATGTGAGATCCCCTTTTTGAGGGATGAACTAACCTTGGGTTTTGTCGATGATGACTTCATGCAGGTGTTGAAGATGTGGATGCTCAATGTTGATGTAGATCATTTGGAGCAATCCTTTGGAGTGAGTTGCACTTTCAACATGCCTACATGGGTTAGTCCCACAAGGAACAAACAAGAATATCCATAGACATAGAGTGATGCACACACAAGATGATGTCCATGAAATCATTAGGTTACCTTGTCCCTTGCCTTACCAACATGAGGGTTTGTGACTCCTTGAACTAGTGCAAGATGTGGAAGTTGATTGCACTTGTCCTTGCCATAATGATATGAGTGAAGAATGTTGGCGGAGTCACCCTCAAGAACTCTCTAGTTCTTCTTCTTCGGGATCCACATCATCTTGATGGGAATCCTGGGAGTTGTAGTTGTACTTGATGAAGTAGAACTTGACGTAGTCTTGGGAACCCACTTGACCAAGGCCTTGGGTGCTTCTTCAAATGCATCAATCTCCTCTTGAAGCTTGTCCTTGCCTTTGTTCTTGTGGTCTTGTGGTGGAAGATCATCTTGAGCTTGTGTTCCCTTGAAGGAAGTGGGATCATACTTATCTTGTTGAGGAACAAACTTCGTCTTGGGGTATTGATATTCTTCCCACTCAACTCCATTGGCATTGAACTTTCGTTCAAAACCAACACCTTGATTCTTCCGGTGCCTTCCTTGCTTGCGTACAATTTCCTCGAATTGCTTACTCCCGGCAAGGCTCTTGTATACACCTTTCTCTATAATTCCCTTCAATAAGCTATTTTCTTGCTCAAGTGTAACTTGGATAAGAGAATCATTAGTGGAATCAAGAGAACTACTAGAAGCAACAATATTTGATTTAGCATAATTATTGTTACTACTAGAGGAAGAATCTTTCTTGTTCTTGTTACTAGACTTGACTTGAGGCATTTAAGTGGATAAGAGTAAATGCTTGGCAATGTAAGAAGAACTTTTCTTATGGAGATCATCATTGATTGCTTTCAAGAACTCATGTTCTTGCTCAAGATTGAGCTTTTCAAAGCATAACTTCTCATGAGCCCTTAAAAGTTCTCGATGATCTTCGAAGATAGTTTCATGAGCTAACTTAAGAGTGTTTAGTTCTTTAGTTAGTAGATCAATCTTCTCCTTTTCATTGTCATTCGTTTTATCTTGATTAGCATGATTAATTGACGTTTCATCATAGTATTCATCACTAGAGTTGTCAATAAGTAAATCATCATCACCTAGCAAGTCATCTTCATCACTATTGAAATCAACATACTCGGGATGTGTTACCTTTGGACCTTTGGCCATGAAGCATCTTCCAATTCCTTCATTTGGTGAGTCAAATCTATCGTAGGAGTTGGTTGACACAAGTGCTAGACCGGCAACACCTTCATCTTGAGTATATTCGGAGTCGGAGTGATAGCTTCTCTCGGAGTGATGGTCGGAGTCGGAGCCGGATACCCATTCACCAACATGAGCTTGATGTGTTCGTTTTGCGTAGCTCCTTGATGACTTGTCCTTCCTTTCCGAATCCTTGCTTCTCCGTGAGGGTCTTCGTTCATAACGATCATCTCTACTCCTCCTCTCTCTTGGTGGTGATTCTTCTCTTTTGCTTCTTCTTTTTGGAGAATCTTCTCTTCTTTTGTAGGGTGCCGTACACTCATTGGAGTAGTGTCCGGGTCTCCCACAATTGTAGCAATTGCGCTCTCGACTAGAAGATCTTTTGTCATTGTATGACCTTGACTTGGAGCTTCTTTCTTTGCTTCTACTCTTGTAGAATTTGTTGAAGTTCTTCACCATTAAGCTCAATTCTTCATTGAAGGTTTGTTTCTCACTTGATGATGTGGGGGCTTCACATGAGGCTTTGTAAGCACCACTTGACTTGTTGTGAAGTTCTTCCTTATCCTTGAGTGACATCTCATGAGCAACAATTCTTCCAATGACTTCCGTTGGCTTGAGATCTTTATAGTTTGGCATCATTTGGATTAATGTGCACACGGTATCATACTTTCCATCCAATGCTCTTAGGATCTTCTTGATGATGAATCTGTCGGTCATCTCTTCACGCCCTAAGCCGGCAATCTCATTTGTGATAAGAGCAAGCCTAGAGTACATTTTAGCGACACCTTCACCATCCTTCATCTTGAACTTGTCAAGCTGATTTGGAGCACATCCAGCTTGGATTCCTTGACGGAGTTAGTACCTTCATGCATATCAATCAAAGTATCCCAAATTTCCTTTGCATTCTCAAGACGGCTGACTTTGTTGAATTCTTCGGGGCACAATCCGTTGAAGATGATATCACAAGCTTGAGCATTGTATTGCAGCATCTTCAATTCTTCCGCATTAGCTTCACGGTTCGGCTCTCTCCCATCAAAGAATTCACCTTGCAAGCCAATACAAATAATAGCCCAAACGGTGGGGTTATGTCCGAGAATATGCATTTTCATCTTATGTTTCCAACTAGCAAAATTAGTTCCATCAAAGTAAGGACCTCTACGGTGATAATTTCCCTCGCTAGACGCCATACTCTCCTAGGTTGTGAAACCAAGGATATGACCACCAAAAGCTATGGGAATCAAAGCAAATGGAGACCAAAGGTCTGATACCACTTGTAGGACCTTGAAGTATGTCTAGAGGGGGGGTGATTAGACTACTTGACCAATTAAAAACTTAACCTTTTCCCAATTTTAGAGTTTGGTAGATTTTAGCAATCTTTGGACAAGTCAAGCAATCATCACTCAAATCAAGCAAGCATGCAAAGAGTATATAGGCAGCGGATATTAAAGCATGCAACTTGCAAGAAAGTAAAGGGAAGGGTTTGGAGGATTCAAACGCAATTGGAGACACGGATGTTTTTGTGGTGGTTCCGATAGGTGGTGCTATCGTACATCCACGTTGATGGAGACTTCAACCCACGAAGGGTAATGGTTGCGCGAGTCCATGGAGGGCTCCACCCACGAAGGGTCCACGAAGAAGCAACCTTGTCTATCCCACCATGGCCGTCGCCCACGAAGGACTTGCCTCACTAGCGGTAGATATTCACGAAGTAGGCGATCTCCTTGCCCTTAAAAACTCCTTGGTTCAACTCCACAATCTTGTCGGAGGCTCCCAAGTGACACCTAGCCACTCTCCAAGAAGTAACAAATGGTGCGTTGATGATGAACTCCTTGCTCTTGTGCTTCAAATGATAGTCTCCCCAACACTCAACTCTCTCTCATAAGATTTGGATCTGGTGGAAAGAAGATTTGAGTGGAAAGCAACTTGGGAAAGCTAGAGATCAAGATTCATATGGTAGGAATGGAATATCTTGGCCTCAACACATGAGTAGGTAGTTCTCTCTCATAACTGGTAAGTTTGAAGTGTAGGTTTGTTCTGATGGCTCTCTCCACGAATGAAGAGGAGGTGGAGGGGTATATATAGCCTCCACACAAAATCTAACCGTTACACACAATTTACTAAACTCGGTGGGACCGAATCAACAAACTCGGTCAGACCGATTTAGTAAACCTAGTGACCATTAGGGTTTTCGGTGGGACCGACATGCAACTCGGTAGGACCGATATGGTTAGGGTTAGGGCAAACGTAATCTCGGTGAGACCGATTACACAAACTCGGTCAGACCGATTTTGGTAATTAGCTAACCAGAGAGTTGGTCAGGTAAACTCGGTGGGACCGATTTGCTCTTTTCGGTGAGACCGAAATGTTACAAAAGGGAAACAGAGAGTTTACATTGCAATCTTGGTGGGACCGATCGCTCACTTCGGTTAGACCGAAACATTACGAAAGGAAACAGAGAGATTACAATCCCATCTCGGTGAGACCGAGATCCTTATCGGTAAGACCGATTTGCCTAGGGTTTGTGGCAGTGGCTATGACATATGAACTCGGTGGCGCCGGATAGAAAGAATCAATGTGACCGATTTTGGCTTTAGGTTTGGTTCATATGAGGAAGTGAGAAATTAGTTGAGGGTATTTGGAGCATATGACTAAGCACTTGAAGCAAGAGGCTCATTAAGCAACACCTCATCCCTCCTTGATAGTATTGGCTTTTCCTATAGACTCAATGTGATCTTGGATCACTAAAATGTAAAATGAAGAGTCTTGAGCTTTTGAGACCGAGCCAATCCTTTGTCCTTGATATTTTGAGGGATCCAATTTCATCATCCATGCCATGCCATTCATTGAGCTTTCCTGAAATAATAGTCTTGGAATAGCATTAGCTCAATGAGCTATATGTTGTTATGAATTACCAAAACCACCTAGGGATAGTTGCACTTTCAACATGTGATATGTGGATATGTCATGTTTTGGACATGTCATGTTTGGAATTTGAACATGTCATTTGGACATGTGATGTTTTGGTTCAATTTTGGTAAATGATCCGAGTGGCCTATGTTACGCCGGAATATTGATTCATTTCCGTTCCGGTGAATTTCAGGAACTCGATATGTCCATTTTTTAGCAAAGGTCATGCCGAAATTTGCCGTGAATTTTGGCATGATTTGTGCTAGATAGTTGGTATATCGAGTGCTGGCACATAGATTTGTTTTTTATGTCATTTCTCATATTTTTTTTCATACTTTTAGAAATAAATGAGGACACTTAATCATAGGAAACATGTCGAACAACGAAGAAACTGGGCCTTCTGACCAAGATGCAGACGAGATGGATTATGAGGGTGAACAAGAGTACCTCGACTATTTGACTGCTAAGCAAGGTTTGCAGGTCGGCCTCGATGATGGTACTGACGCCGACATCGACACCGACGGCGCCGACACCGATGGCGGCGCCGAGACCGGCGGGGAAGGTACCGGCAGGGAAGATACCGGCGGGGAAGGTACCGGCGCCGATGCTGCTACCGAAAAGAGGAAGCATAAGAAGCAGAGGATACGAAAACCTAACAAACTAGGGATTGGACGACTTGTGATCACAAAGATGGCACCTGGCAAGTTTGAGCCATTAGAGCCGGAAGAACCTCGCAAGTGCTATGGGAACCAAGTAGGATGCATCCTACAGGAAAGCGCGAGCATCAACAACAATGACTTAAGGAGTAAAGAACATTTGACGCAGTTGGTCCTAACGAAGTTGCACAAGAGATTCAAGTTCCCCGACCGGCATGATAACATAGAACAACCGTGGGATGATCCGAAGATGAAAAAGATTAACAATCACGCCATGGGCATGTTCAGCAATGATTTGGCCTCCTCGAAAGGGAGGGTGAAACGAGCTATTGAGGCTGAGGAACCCCTGTCCAAGATTCTGGAGGAAAATCCGACACTTACGGAAGAGGAGTTCAAAAAGTTCAAGGACCCTTGCGCTACCGAGGCAGCCAAGGCTAAGGCTGCGAAATTCAAGAGCCTTCAGCAAAGGAACACGGGGAAGCATTGCCTCGGAAGCCATGGCTACCTCGGTAAAAGGCCCATATGGAATAAGGAGGACGCGGAACGTGAAGCCGCGGGTCTCCCAGACCCCTTCGCAAAGTTCACCAACCCCTTGGAGCGTGACTTCATCAGGGCCCGCTACAAGTGGGACAAGGAGAAAAAGGTTTTTTACACGGACCATATCACGAGGAAATTGATTAGACTACTGGAGAAGCATCACCAGCTTGCAGCAGAAATCGGGGCACTTCAGGGTTAGCTTGTCCAGTGTGAAATCGGGGCATGAGACGTTGCCTCCTCCAGTACAACATGTGGGAGAGGACGACGAGACCCCGCCGCGGATTGGAAGCTGCAAGGGTTGGGTGCTGCTATGGCCGAAGAATCTTATTCGTCTGGAGCCGGCCGAGAGCACACCAATAACCACACATCAACAAGCATGTGCGGAGACCACCACCCCGCCTACACAATTACCAGCTCCTGTAGTGCCGAGTGAGAGCGGCGGACAATGTGATGAAGGGGGTGCAATAGTACTGGCTGATGTAATCGGTCCTGTAGAACAGAGAATGGATGATGAGACGGAGGTCGACCCTATGGGTTTCCTCAATACAAACGTGTATGACTGTGACATAGATATGATGTGTCAACCATATGACGAATCGGGCTATTAGCATGCTAATGAGGATATGGATGATATGCCCGGGCAGGAAGGTCGTTGGAAGGATTGCAAAAAGTTTCTCTTCATGAATTCCTCACAGGACACGCCTGAAGATGTTGCCTCAACATAGGCTCAACTAGCCAGGGGTCATACAGTGCTTAGCCCGGGAACCCTGGGGCAGGGGTTAAGGAAGGGCCTGGAAGGTGTGCCTAAGAAAAAGGAGAGGAAGAGATCGGGGAAGATAACTGCCTCAAACAAGCCAGAGCACATAGCAACCAGATGATGCATTCTGAAGAGCGTGTACCCGTGAAAGGTGCGGCCATGTTCCATCTCACGGGCGAGCCGATGCTACCGCCGAAACCGCTGGAGGCACTATCAGGGGATCTCAAGAGACTGCATGACCATGTGCTATCGACTGAGAAAAGCCTACTAGCCTCAAAGGATCCAGGATATCTGACATACACGGCTCGTGTGCCTGAGGGGAAGTGCTATGTTGAGACATGGCCTGCTGAGGTGTTCTTCCTGTGGTTTGACCATATCTTTGAGATGTTTCTGACAAGGCGGCTCGATTTTACAATCGTCCGCCTTTTGCGCTACATATGAGCTCCGTCATGAAGAGTGAAGAAGTCTCGCAAATTTGTGTGGCAGATCCGTACTACATGCACGAGTCTTTCTTGAGTCTCGGCGACTTTGAGTGTGAAACTGCTAGGGAGTACCTCCAAAACTTCATGGTACAGAATAAGGACCAGGAAATTCTCCTCGTGCCTTATCATCCAAAGTAAGTCAGTTCCGGACAACCCTTTCGTACATTTCAATCATTCCTTCTCTCTCATATGGGGAATAATTTGAGGTGTCTTTTCCCCGCAGCAACGGGCGCGCCATCCTTATCGTTCTGTACCCGCAAGTCTCCCACGCCGTGTATTTTGACCCTTCCAGAGACTACGAGAAAAAAGACTACACCCACATAATGAATATTCTAGATGATGCTCTCCAAGGCTTCAATATTAGAGGTGGCCACATGCAGATCAGGAAACAAAGGAACAAGAAGATGGGTTTCGCACATAAAACTAACTTCTCCTGCATCCATGTCCCAAAACCAAGCAAGAAGGATGGATTCTACATCGTCCATCTCATGATTCAGTTCAACACGGATCACCAAAAGCTTCGCATGACAAGCAGAAATGATGATCATATCCACAAGTGGCTAGAATCTCATGGAGAAGCAGATTATAAACTTAGAGATGACTTATTTCGCATCCAAAGGGACATTGCGACGATCATCATGAAAGAAGTCGTCGATGAGAAGGGGATGTTCCACCACGGCCCTATATCGCGAGCTGACGTTCGAACTCGCATACGCATGCAACATCTAGACCTCACGCCGTTCAAGAAGCTAGGGTCCATCCTCGATGATACGGAAGGATGGAACTTCTAGTGATTTATGATGCCGATGATGATGATATGTGTCGGTTGAACTTGTATACTTTTTGTAGCGATGAAACTTTGTGATGTCCACGGTCCCTGCCGAACTTGTGTAACGCTACTTTGTTAGTTTGCGTACGATGACCTGCGTACCTCTAGTTAATTAGTTTGCATACTGTATGTTGCATCTAGTTGCTAACCCTTTATTTTTGGTGTTGCTCTAGTATATTTTGTTGCATATTATTGTACATCCTCTTCATGAATATGCATCTCTAACAGGTACCTAGTTTCTTGATGGCGAGATGGAAGTGCTATGTTGTCTACAAAGGGAAGGTTCCGGGGGTGTACAACGAGTGTCCTGAGTGTCAGGCAAAAGTGAATGAGTTCTCGGGCGCCAGCCATAAAGGCTTCAAAAGCAGACAAGAAGGAGAAGCTAGTTACTTGAGGTTCACGCTAGCGCAAGAGAGGACTCGTAACCGCCGCCTCATGTACTGCATAGTTCCGCTCTCACTCATAGTGATAGCTCTTCTCGCGTATACCTTTGTTTAGATGGATGACGTTGTAGTTGCAAGTATTCGAGACTTTCATGTATCGCTATTTTCGAGATGATGACAAGATACCACTTTGTGTTGGATGATGATTATGATGAGACAATTTGTATGTATATGCTATGATTACATTTGTGGTCTCGCAGGCATTTGTATGTGTATCATGATGACATTTGTATGTGTATCATGATGACATTTGTATGTGCTAAAGATTCTTCTATAAAGCCTGTTCAAATACAAAACAAACATGCAGAAAAAATATATTAAAATTAGCAGCAGTGAGTGAAGAAAAGTTAGCAGCAGCGCGGTAGTATCAGTAGCGCGCACAGGGGAAGCGCGCTATAGCTATTAGCAGTAGCGAGCTCCACCGAAGAACGCTGCTGCTACACTTGTATATCAGTAGCGCGGGCGCGCACGCGCTGCTGCTACGGGTTAGCTGTAGCGCCTTATTAGTAGCGCCGCCTCCCGCACTACTAATATACCTAAAACCCGCGCTGCTGCTAGGCTTTTCCCTAGTAGTGCATGGCAGTAGCTAGATGAACCTTCTTTCCCTTGCGATTTGATACAAAGTTCCCGTGAGCTGCCTCATATGATCGGGATCTATGATGTAATCAGTTTTGTGTTTGTCAGTAGATGATGAATTATCACTTTATGATCAGATTGTCATTTAAAATTTGAATCTTTTGAAGATTTTTGCTGCATAATTGAGTAGCTTTGTATGCTCTCCAATCTATTTGTCTACTTTGGTCAAGTTTGATGGGTAGATCTTTAGAGTGAGTGGTGTAGAGTAGTAGGTTCAATCTTGCGGTGATTCATCTCAATGACAAAAAGGGAACGGGCATGTATTCTATTGTTGCCACTAAGGATAAAACGATGATTTCCTTATCACACTAGGATTGTAGTTCCACTAAGGTAGAATTCTTTGCAATAAAACAACCTAGGGTGATGTAACGGAGGTAAACAGTAAAAAGTAACAGATATGTAGCAACGTACAATGAGAGAGTATGAAAGCATGCAAACCTAGAGCAATAGCATGATGAGCCAAGAAATCCCCATGCCTTGTTCCATCTGTGAAAAAGAAGGATCCTAAGTTTCTAGATTTTGTATTCGAAAATCATGTATTGCACGACACCATACTATAAAAATGGAATACATACTCTCCTCTGGCTCAATAAAAAATGGTTACACGACACCAGAATACATGTGCTAGCATCACACCACTTGTACTATAACAAACATGTATGCACTACTATCATTTATGTATAACTAGATGATCTGTTGCATCAACTGGCGTAGAGACCAACTTGTCAATACAACCCGAAAGTAAAACGAACTATTTGAATGATTTTTCCCTCAACTTTTTACAAATGATTATGTTCATACTAAGTTTCTATTTGCCTCAACAACATGATAGAAACGCAATGTGAACGATGGGCTTCTTTTGCTTGTGTTCTATAAGGCGGGTTTTTGTACTGTGTCATGACTTCTCGCCTATGTGTCCCCTTGAATAGAAGACGTGTTCTTGGATCTGGGTGTGGTTTTCGAGCGCTGGCTAGACATTGAGACCCTTGTGGGTGGAAGGATCATGTCATGTTGGCCGACGTTGGACCACTATGGTTGATCGGATGACGTGTTGTGCCATCTCTCCCGACCTTTTACCCCTGCCGCCTGGCCGACTAGCGTGTATACTTCACATGCTCGTTGGTCCCACTCATAACTTGCCTTCCTGGTGTCCTACCGTCTCGGAGGGATTGTGTGCTTCTTTTTTAAGCGGAGGGCCTGATGAGGATGTTGCACGGTGCTACCACCCATTGCCTCCACTTAGATGAAGAGGCCCGTAGCCTTCCCGAACCCTGGTAATTGTAAGCCGTACTCGGATAACACCCATTCAATGCTTTCAACTGTTGTCCTCGATCTCATGGAGAGGTGCTCTTTCGTACCCAGTCTCTTGTCACCATGGATCTTGGCTTGCTAGCTTATTTGGCATGCTTACCCGGCTTTTGAATGCCTCATGGTCTATAGGCCCAGCAAACGTGTGCCGTGTGGTTGCTCTCGGGCATTATCTCTTTCAAAAAGAAGACCAAGGCATGTCCGTGCACAACTAATCGGTCTGGGTACACAACCGGGATGTTATGGGGATCACACTTGATAAGGTTTGCGAGTAGGATATTTTAGTCATAACTGGAACATAGACTTATTTTCTCTATCGTCTCCTTTCGTTATCCGTTGCGCCAATTGGCACAGGGACCAAACAATTACTTTCATCTTCCATAGCTTTCTTTGGAAGTTTGTTTTTAATAGACGACTCGATGTGCCAATTGTTGCATAGGAGAAATGCAGACCAAAAAAGAAGCAAACTATTTAAAGGATTTTTCCTCAACTATTTGCAAATAATTATATCCATTATGAATTTCTATTTGCCTTGACAACAATCATCGATGATTGCTTTCTTTAGGGATTTAACTTTATCAAAGAGCAACCTTTAGGAGGTAGCATTGGAGGTTAGTTCCCCCGTCGTGCTACTACTCGGGCAATGTAAGTTGGGATTACCCGACTCGGCCCATCCTTTTGTGCTCATCACATCATCAAGCTCTGTTCAAGCTCCCGGGAACACGCTTTTTCGAGCAACTATGGCTCAACCACCCATTCTTAGGTCCAAGTAGTCCTTTCGGTCTGGCAGTGGCCTAATCGCCTTGCCAGTCGGACAATATTTGGTCGTCTATATCAATACATGACCCATTGCGTCAATTGGCGCAAAAACCAACTACAACCCGTGAGTTATAAGCAAACTATGTGAAACATAAAAAATGTAAGTCAAGTGAACTATTTGAAGAGACTAACTACAACCATTGGTGCATTAGGCGAACCATTTGAAGAATGTTTATCATGAAAAGCCTACAGGTGAATATGATCGTATTGCATTTGTATATACCCTCTATATATACCAAGGACAGACAATGAAACTGACCACAGACCAGTATGGTATGACCCATTGCAAAATTGGCGTAGAGACCAACTACATTAGATAAGTTATGTCAACTATTTGAAGCATAAATCTTTGTATTGCGTTTGTATTTGCCCTGTATGTATAACAATGACAGACAATGATGATCGATGCACATATCCTTCTTTCGCTGACCAGGGCAACCCAACAACTGGATCAATAGAAAGGTCGACCACACAACATGCTACATGACGTGAACCGTCAGAACCAGGGACTCCTACTCGAAACAACTAACACAACCTGAGATCACCGAGTAGACGAGGAAGTCCAAATACTAGGCTGGCATCTGAAAGCACAACATCCGACCAAGGGGGTGCTTTGGCAAGAAGCCGTATCGCATCCTGACGGGGTGTTTTGTGATGTCTTCCTGGACCCTCAAAAATAACTTTCAAAAGTAATCAACACTAAGGAAATAAACATGAAATTTGCTCTAGCTCCATAGTGCTACTTGTGAGATGCGTTAGGATTTCCTCGAAGAGGAGAGGATGAAGCAGTACAGTAGAGATGAGTATTTTCCTCACTTAAGAACTAAAATCTTATCAATCCAATAGGAGAACCACGTGACAAATAAATACTTGCACCCAAAAGCAAATACTTGCACCCTACACACACGAAAGCAAATACTTGCACCCAATGCAAACAGGGGGATTGTCAATCCCCTCGGCGGTTAATTGCAAGGATCAAATCTCGTAGTGATAGATAAATAAAATAAAACACAAAAAATAATGGTAAATAAATTGTAACAAGGTATTTTTGGATTTTATATATGATAAAGTAGACCCGGGGACCATAGTTTTCACTAGAGGCTTCTCTCTCGAACAAAAAACATATTATGGGTAAACAAATTAATATTGGGCAATTGATAGAAAAGCGCATAGTTATGACGATATCCAAGGCAATGATCATGTATATATGCATCACATTCGAGACAAGTAGACCAACTCCTACCCGCATCTACTACTATTACTCCACCCATCGACCGCTATCCACCATGCATCTAGGGTACTAAGTTAATAAAAACGGAGTAACGCCTTAAGCAAGATGACATGGTGTAGACTAAGTAAATCCAACAAATATGAATAAACCCCGTCGTTTCCCCCTTAATGGCAACAATACAAATACATGCCTTGTCCCCTACTTTGTTACTGGAATATAGAGCACCGCAAGATTGAACCCATAACAAAGCACCTCTCCCATTGCAAGATAAATCAATCTAGTTGGCCAAACCAAACGGATAGATCAGAGAGAAATACAAAGCTAAAATAATCAGGTATAAAAGAATTCAGAAAAGACTCAAATATTTCTCATGAATAATCTGATCATAAACCCACAATTCATCGGATCCCAATAGGCACACCGCAAAAGAAGATTACATCAGATAGAACTCCAAGAACATCAAGGAGAAAATTGTATTGAAGATCAAAGAGAGATACGAAGCCATTTAACTACTAGCTATGGACCCGTAGGTCTGTGGTAAACTACTCACACATCATCGGAAGGGCAACAAGGTTGATGTAAAAGTACTCAGTGATCGATTCCCCCTTCGTCGGAGTACCGAAAAAGGCCTCTAGATGGGATCGCGGAAGAACAGACTTGCGGTGGCAAAAAAATTATTTTGGGTGGCTCTCTGTTGTTTCCAATTTTAGAGAATTTATAGAGGTGGAATTAGGTCAGACGGATCCCCATAGGGACCACAAGGTAACAGGGCGCACCCTGTTGCCTTGTCATTTCCTTGGTTGTCGTCCGGTCTACTCCTGAAGCTTCTTTGGTCTCTCTTGTCTAGAAAAAAATCGGCAAAAAGTTTTGTAGCGTTTGGACTTCGTTTTGTACTGATTTTCTGAAAAATTAAAAACATGCAAAGCACTGGGTTAATAGGTTTGTTCCAAAAAATGATATATAATTGCATACAATTGCATATAAAACATCCAAAATTGATACTATAATAGGATGGAACAATAAAAACTTACAGATACGTTGGGGATGTATCACATAGGATTATAGTTTTATCGTGCTTTCCGATGTCAGCCCGGTCACTGTTTTACTGTGCGGCACATTGCTACCTCTTGAGCATGCGTTGGTTTTCCCTTGAAAAGGAAAGGGTGATGCAGCAAAGTAGCGTAAGTATTTCCCTCAGTTTTGAGAACCAAGGTATCAATCTAGTAGGAGACAACACACAAGTCACCTAGTACCTGCACAAACAATCAAGAACCTTGCAACCAACACGATAAAGGGGTTGTCAATCCCTTCATGGCCACTCGCAAAAGTGAGATCCGATAGAGATAGTAAAGTAAATATTTTTAGTATTTTTGTTGTATAGATTGGAAAGTAAAGATTGCAAAATAGCAAACGAGATTTAAAGAGATGCAATATAATGGAAAGAGACCCGGGGGGGGCATAGGTTTCACTAGTGGCTTCTCTCAAGATAGCATGTATTACGGTGGCTGAACAAATTACTGCCGAGCAATTGATAGAAAAGCGCATAATTATGAAGACATCTAAGGCCCAAGCTAGGCATAAAATTGGGTTGCCTCCCAACAGGCGCTATCGTTTAACGCCCCTAGCTAGGCATAAAAACAAGAATAGATCTAGGTATGGCTATAATAATGACAAGGCAAATCACGAAAACTCATCTCATACTCCCTACGTTCAGCAGCAAGTTTTCTTTGTGGTAAGCAAAAGTAATCAAACAGGCTGAATTTAATGGGAGAAAAGTCCCCAAGATCATGCTCGGGAGGAATTGGTTCCTCCTTTGGCCCCTCGTATTGCACAACCAATTCATCATTATAAGCATTCTTTTGGCAAAAAGTCATGAGCCTTTGTTCAAGAGGGAAACCTAACCCATTGTTATGAATAGCTAAAGTATCATTAAGTTCAGAAATCCTTTCAACTAGAACATCAGTAGGAACCCTTTTTCTCATATTTTCATTATAAGCAACGTGATCTAAAGATCGTAAACGATTATGTCTTCTTGATTAAAAAGAACTAGCGGTGTTACCTGCGCATTTGCGCAACTAGATATAATTTTATTGGTTTCGATTTCGAGAAAAATATTCTCTACCATGCATGTCGTATGCTTTTATGTTTTGAAATAAAGTAATTACATTGTTGTGGAATCATTTTCTGTAATGATTTACTACGATATTAGGAACAACCTAGAAAAAGATATTAGAAACATTATATTCAAATTTCTGTGTGCCATTTTCGTTGATGGCTTAAAGGTTTCAATATTGTTACTATGTATTGTTTTTGCATTGCACATATGTAGTTTGATATATATCCATTTTTATTACTAAATGTGTACCACTTATTTTTGTACTTAATGGATTTTGCACTTATCGGTGTATATTAGCTAAACTTGCTAAAATCTTGTAGGTTATTCTTGGCAACAAACTCAAAGTAGTAAAACTTTTCACCTCATGTACCATATTTTATAAGGTACTAAAAGTAATAATTTCATATCTTTTTCAGTCATTACCCCGCGATATTGGATAGATTCTACAACTTCGAAGTTGTCACATACATAAATAGAACTCTACATTAAGTCTTCCTACAAAAAAAAGAACTCAAATTGTTTATCTGTAAGCGTCTATCAGATATTTCTAGATAGTAGTATGACTTTTTATCACCCTCAGAAAACAAACAATATAGTACTACCGTGTTAGTGTTAAAAGCCGACTTATATTAAGTTATAGCGGACAATGCATGAAGAATATTGTTAAATATATATAAATAAATGTTTTCTTTTAAGCTCATCGATGCTTATAATAAGTTCACCAGTTAAAGGGTTGACATTTCGTGTTTAATTGTCTTGTGTTATTCTTAATCACTCTACTTCTTAGGCACTTGAAAATTCAAAAGGTGGTGACAATGTAAGTATAAAATTCGACGGGAAGTGAGTTGACTATATAACAATGCACATCCCTTGCAAAAATAAAATTGCACATCAATGCATATTGTTACGTACAAAAGAAGCTACGAAGACATGCTAAGATGGTTACGTCTAAAGGCACATGCATTGCACACGAATATTACACAGATCTGAATTTTTACGATGTTGTTGTCTGTCATCTTTCATCAAATCTGAATCTTGCCACTGTTGTCTATCGTCTTTCAATCTTTTCTGTGTCAAGACGATGCGGTTATGTTCAAGGCACTAAATATATCATGCCTCAGATTCGTCGGGTATTCCAGCATTCATAGGCTCATATGGGGTGCGGCATCTGTAAGGCATCATGGTTGTGGATGCATATATATATAGTTGTCGATGCATCACTTTAGATTTGGCAGGGGCCAAGGGTCGCTGCATATATGTTGATGATGCCTGCTGGAAATTTTCTTTGTTCAGTATGGTTCGTTCTGCTGCCTCATTATATCAGCAGGGGTTTGCCAAAAGTCCTCAGTCCTCACGGCTATGAAATTATATGAGCTTGCGGATACGTATATGCATGCAACGGAAATCAATCAGGTAATTGTCCGTATTGTTAAATTATGATCTAAATTCTACCATATTGGACTAGACGTAGTACATATGGTGTGGGCTTTGCGTTGGTACTGACGCGTACGAGTACAACTTGTTTACTTGTCCTACAAGGACTCTTATGTGTTGCCCCTCATATATACCCCATGTAGTTGCACCTAAGACGGTCTATCATCTCGTGCTTGTAATACTCCTCCATCATAGTTATTGCGCCTTCGTGCGTCCGTGGTTTTCTCCTGCAAGGGTTTCCACGTAAAAATCCGTGTCTCTCTGTCTTGTTTATTTCTCATTATTATCTAACAAGTGGTATACAGAGCCAAGTTCGCAGATACGAGATTTTTGAGACGAGAGATTAGGGTTTCGGCTGTGCGCGCCGCTGCCGTCCTGCGATCTCCGGATCGGAGAATTTTTCTGGTGCAAGCTGCTATACAAGCTGACGTTGCTACAGCCGCATGTCGCCCAGACCACGTCTTCCCATCCACAACACCAAGTTTCAACGCAGAGTACCAGTACTAATCCTATTCACGTCAAATCATCAGATCAATTCCTAGTACTACTCCACTTCCTGACGTGAAGTCAAATCAGTTTTTTTGGGTTTGCAAATTGCTATGCGTCTACCCGCTATCTATCAGGTGCTATTTTTTTCAACTTCGTTGCCCTGCATTAATTAATTCTGTCAAGAATTATTTTTTCCGGCTTGTACTACTTTGTGTACACAGATTAATCTACTCATGGCATCCATGAAGTACGATCTTCCGCTGCTGGACCATGACACAAGGTTTACCCTATGGCAAGTCAAGATGCGGGCGTTGTTGGCATAGTCCGACTATGATGAAGCACTGGATAGTTTTGGGAAGAACAGAATTCAGGACTGGACTGATGAGGAGAAAATAATTGATTGTAAGACTTTGTCACAAATTCAACTCCATTTGCATAATAATATTTTGCAGGAAGTTTTGAGCGAGAAAACTGCCGCCGCTCTATGGTTAAAGCTGGAAGGGATTTGTATGACTAAAGATCTCACCAGCAAGATGCATCTGAAGCAAAAATTATTCCTGCACAGGTTACCCAATGGAGGTAATGTTTTGAATCATATTTCAGAATTTAAAGAGATCATATCTGATCTTGCTGCAATGGAGGTTAAGTGTGAAGAGGAAGATACTGCTTTAATGTTACTTTGTTCACTGCCAAGTTCTTATACCAATTTTAGAGACACCATATTATACAGTCGTGATACTCTCACAATTAATGAAGTTTATGAAGCTTTGAACTCCAAGGAGAAGATGAAATTAATGGTGCCTCATGATGGTTCGAGTTCATCCCAAGCCGAGGGATTATCTGTTCGTGCCAGGACAAAGGAGAAGAACCCCAATAATGGAAACAGAGGCAAAAGTAAGAATGTCTATAGGGGCCGGTCGCAATCCAGAGACAAGAAATATTGCAGATATTGCAAGAGAGACGGGCATGACATCTCTGATTGTTTCAAGTTGCAGAATAAGGAAAAGAGGAAAGGTAACAAACATGGTAAAAATTCTGCTAACGTTGCACGTGATGATAGTTCCGATGATGCTCTTGTCGTTATTGCTGGATGTGCTGAGACCAATGATGAGTATGTACTTGACACTTCATGCACTTTTCATATGTGTCCACATAGAGATTGGTTTAATACTTTTGATTCCACTACTTCTGCTGGTTCCGTTTTGGGTTTTGATAATTCACCATGCAAGATTGAAGGCATAGGTTCCGTTCGAATCAAGATGTTTGATGGCATAATCAGAACTTTGACAGATGTTCGGTATATTCCGAAGATGAAGAGAAATCTTATCTCTGTTAGTGCCCTTGATGCTAAAGGGTACAAGTATTCAGGTTGAGATAGTGTTTTGAAGGTCACCAAAGGCTCCCTTGTTGTGATGAAAGGTGACTTAAGTTCGACCAATGGTCTTTATTACCTTCGAGGTTCTACTGTTTCAGGTAACGCTACTCCAGATGTTTCAAAGAATTCTCATTGTGATGCTGCTAACCTTTGGCATATGCGTCTTGGACATATGAGTGAACTTGGTTTAGCAGAGTTAAATAAGAGAGGTCTCCTTGATGGATATGAACCTGGTAAATTGAAATTTTGTGAGCATTGTATCTTCGGCAAGCACAAGAGGGTGAACTTCAATACTTCGACCCATACAACTGAAGGTATTCTTGATTATGTTCATTTTGATATATGGGGACCATCTCGCAAGAAGTCACTAGGTGGTGCAAGTTACATGCTGACTATTATTGATGATTATTCGAGAAAAGTTTGGCCTTATTTCTTGAAGCATAAATATGAAGCATTCTCAGCATTTAAGGAGTGGAAGATTATGATTGAGAGACAAACTGAAAAGAAGGTAAAAATACTTCGCACTGATAATGGTATGGAGTTCTGTTCTAAGCAATTTAAGAATTATTGCAAGTCTGAAGGCATTGTCAGACATTACACCGTTCCTTATACTCCTCAACAAAATGGTGTTGCTAAGCATATGAACATGACCATTATTTCCAGAGCCCGTTGCATGTTGTCCAATGTAGGTTTGCATAGGCGTTTTTGGGCTGAGGCCGCTTCCACTGCTTGTTATCTCATTAATCGTTCACCATCTATTGCTCTTAATAAGAACCAATTGAGGTATGGTCTAGTTCACCTGCTGATTATTCACAGTTGAGAGTTTTTGGTTGCACTGCTTATGCTCATGTTGATAATGGAAAATTGGAGCCTAGGGCTGTTAAGTGCATCTTTCTTGGTTATAAGTCTGGTGTTAAAGGTTTTAAATTGTGGAATCCTGAAACCCAGAAGGTTGTTATTAGCAGAAATGTTATCTTTAATGAAACTACTATGTTACATGATGTTTCATCTACTAATGTTCCTGTTGAGAGTGAACAGTAGCCTACTATTCAGCAGCCTACTGTTCAGGTGGAGCATGTTATTGAAACAGGTGATACATCTGGTAATGAAATTGTTGATGCACATAATGAACCGGTCGTTAATGATGATTATGTCACTCCCACTCCAAATCAGCCTATTGTTCCACCCAGTTGGAATCTTGCACGTGACAGAGTTAGACGGGGTATTAATAAACCTGACAGGTTAATTGAAGAGTGCAATATTGTTTCTTTTGCTTTATCCATTGCAGAAGAAATTGAAGGTGATGCTGAGCCTTCTTCATATTCCGAGGCTATTATTTCTAGTGATAGTAATAAGTGGATAACTGCTATGCATGATGAGATGGAATCACTTGAAAAGAATGGCACTTGGGATTTAGTAAAATTGCCTAGAGAGAAGAAACCTATTCGTTGCAAGTGGGTTTTCAAGAGGAAAGAAGGTGTTTCTCCTAATGATGAGACAAGATATAAAGTAAGGTTAGTTGCTAAAGGTTATAGTCAGATTCTAGGTATTGACTATAACAAAGTCTTTTCTCCTGTTGTGAAGCATAGCTCTATTCGCACTTTACTCAGTATTGTTGCCATGCATGATTTTGAGCTTGAACAATTGGATGTTAAAACTGCATTTTTACATGGAGAATTAGAAGATGATATTTATATGGAACAACTTGAAGGTTTTGTTATTCCTGGAAAAGAAAAGCTTATCTGCA
The DNA here is from genome assembly GCF_002162155.2 of Triticum dicoccoides. NCBI lineage: Eukaryota > Viridiplantae > Streptophyta > Magnoliopsida > Poales > Poaceae > Triticum > Triticum dicoccoides. The sequence goes on from NC_041385.1 coordinate 82,055,339, forward strand.
AGTTAAAGAAATCTCTGTACGGATTGAAGCAATCCCCTAGACAGTGGTACAAGAGATTTGACACCTTTATGCTCCCTCAAGGTTTCAAAAGGTCAAATTATGATAGTTGTGTTTATTTGAAAACTGCCAATGGTTCAACTATTTATTTGCTCCTTTATGTTGATGATATGCTAATTATTGCAAAGAGTATGTCAGATATTAATGAACTAAAGAAGCAATTGAGTAATGAATTTGAGATGAAGGATTTGGGTGCAGCAAAGAAAATTCTTGGTATGGAAAAATCCAGAGATAGACCGTCAGGAAAAGTATATCTAAGTCGGAAGGGATATATTGATAAAGTTCTTCGTCGTTTTAATATGCATAATGCCAAGCCGGTGAGTACACCATTAGCTGCACACTTCAAATTGTCATCAGCTTTATGTCCTAAGTCAGATTCCGATATTGAGTACATGTCTAGAGTTCCCTATTCAAGTGCAGTTGGTTCACTTATGTATGCCATGGTTTGTTCTCGTCCTCACTTATCATATGCATTGAGTGTTGTCAGTAGATACATGGCTAATCCTGGAAAAGAGCATTGGAAAGCAGTTTAGTGGATTTTCAGATACCTGCGAGTTACTTCTAATGCTTATTTACAGTTCGGGAAAACTGGAGATGGACTTGTTGGTTTTGTTGATTCTAATTTTGCTGGTGATTTGGATAAGAGAAGATCACTCACAGGTTATGTTTTCACCATTGGTGGTTGTGCTGTGAGTTGGAGAGCAACTTTGCAGTCTATTGTGGCTTGTTCCACTACTGATGCCGAGTATATGGCTATTTCTGAGGCATGCAAAGAAGCTATCTGGTTGAAAGGTTTGTACACTGAGCTTTGTGGAGATTCATCTTGCCCTACCATATTTAGTGACAGTCAAAGTGCTATATATCTTACCAAGAATCCAATGTACCATGAGAGAACAAAGCACATTGATGTCAGATACCACTATATTCGAGATGTTGTTGCTGAAGGTGATTTGAAGGTATGCAAGATAAGTATTCATGATAATCCTGCTGATATGATGACAAAGCCAGTTCCGACCAATAAGTTTGAGCTTTGCTCAGGCTTAGTTGGTATTTCTCACTAGTCCTATGGACTATGATGCACAAGGTGGTTATGCTGTTTTGGATGGAGTTATTCACTTTCTTCGACTACTGGAGGGAATTTGGATCAAGGTGGAGATTGTTAAATTATGATCTAAATTCTACCGTATTGGACTAGATGTAGTACATATGGTGTGGGCTTTGTGTTGGTACCGACGCGTACGAGTACAACTCGTTTACTTGTCCTACAAGGACTCTTATGTGTTGCCCCTCATATATACCCCATGTAGTCGCACCTAAGACGGTCTGTCGTCTCGTGATTGTAATACTCCCCCATCATAGTTATTGCGCCTTCGTGCGTCCGTGGTTTTCTCCCGCAAGGGTTTCCATGTAAAAATCCGTGTCTCTCTGTCTCGTTTATTTCTCATTATTATCTAACACGTATGTATGTGCTACTTGTCTTTTGTTTTTCTTGTTGACTACTTCTGATAGAAAATAATCAGTAGCGTGTCTAATGTCGGTGTCAAAACCGGCGGATCTTGGGTAGGGGTTCCCGAACTGTGCGTCTAGGCGGATGGTAACAGGAGACAAGGGACACGATGTTTTTACCCAGGTTCGGGCCCTCTCGATGGAGGTAAAACCCTACTCCTGCTTGATTAATATTGATGATATGGGTAGTACAAGAGTAGATCTACCAAGAGATCAAAGAGGCTAAACCCTAGAAGCTAGCCTATGGTATGATTGTTGTTCGTCCTACGGACTAAAACCCTCTGGTTTATATAGACACCGAAGAGGGTTAGGGTTACACATAGTCGGTTACAATGGTAGGAGATCTACATATCCGTATCGCCAAGCTTGCCTTCCACGGCAAGGAAAGTCCCATCCGAATACATGACGAAGTCTTCAATCTTATATCTGCATAGTCCAGGAGTCCGGCCAACGGTGATAGTTCGGCTATCCGGACACCCCCTAATCCAGGACTCCCTCAGTAGCCCCTGAACCAGGCTTCAATGACGACGAGTCCGGCGCGTAGATTGTCTTCGGCATTGCGAGGCGGGTTCTTCTCCAAATTCCTTATACTTGTCGAATAGTGTCTGACTTTTGATAAATGCTGCGTTCCTTGGCTTCCACGCTCAATAATGGCCATCTTCCACGTGTCGAACGAATGCGAAAAGCCAGGGTATTTTTACACTTCCCCCCTAGCTGCGCAAATGAGCTTCCTATAAAAAGAGACGAGGATCTAGATCCGAATCACACCACCTCCCCTTTGCAAGCTTTCACCGGAGCGCCTCTGACAAAAAATCCATTCTATCATGGACAGTCGACGCGGCTCCTCCTCTCGCGCTCCCAGCCCCAAGCCTGGGGATTGGGAGAGATGCTCAGTCCCGCATAGCAAGCTAGTGACGCTCCAAACCAAGGGATTTCTTCCCCCAGCCTTCATGGTTCCGGTTCGATCCGGACTCGCCACCTATAATGGTGGAAAGCAAGCGAAGAGCGTCCCCGATCCTTCCAAAGGAGAGCGGGTATGCTTTGTCTCTTATCTGATAAGAGGACTCGGATTTCCAATACATCCGTTTCTCCGGGAGCTCCTGGAGTTCTATGGCCTCCAGCTGCATCACCTTATGCCTGCCTCCATTCTGCACATCGCGGGCTTCGTAGCCCTTTGCGAACTGTTTTTGGGCGTCGAGGCTCATTTTGTGCTGTGGAAGAGATTATTCTGCCTCGTACCCCGTTCTCATGAGGGGTCAATATATCAAGTGGGCGGAGCCGAGCTATGGCGCATTGCTGGGACCGGATATCTATCTGGAACCCCGAAGAAGGCGTCCGAAGACTGGCCTTCGGAATGGTTTTATATAGAAGACGCCCTGCTACCGGTCCTGTTCGGACCGGCCTCCGGTAGTTTAGTAATGCTCCCTTGAAGAAATGCCTAAGTTGGCGTCCACGGAGCCCCTAGAGGAACAGTGACAGGGACGTCCTTTACCTGATGAGCCGAATAAGGTTGCTAGCTCATTCCGGACTGACCATGATCAGTGTCATGGCCACATGCATTATGCGGGGGGTGCAGCCACTTCAATATAGGGCCCACCCCATGTGGGATTTCAATGGGGAGGACGACGCTACCCGTCACGGCCGTAAGGGGCCAGGATCGATCGCCGAACTAGTGAAGATCTTGTCCGCACTGTACAAGGGGGAAGAGGAGGATTTTCTCTGCGTCAGTCCATTGAACAGATTTTCTATGAACAATCCTCGAAGCTGGGTAAGCGGACATCTCCTTTCCCGTACATCCGATCCGTACTCCCATGGTTATATATCTCATTTTGTGAGTTCGACACAGGAACTGCGTTAGGCCGTAAAAGATATAAACAACCTGCCTCCGCAACCCGAGGATCCGGAATGGTTCCTCGATCCGGCCTCCCAAGAGGATCCGGACATATTGGTGGAGCTGATTGATGTGGTATTTCACCAACTGAGCATCGATAATGCCTTGGTCGCCATTATGGCCGATTACCCCGGAATACTTCCAGCCTCACAGGTAACCAAGACCGAAGCCCCAGTACTTTGATAATGACTCATCCGTGCTTATTTTTGATCATCGTATATCAATGGTGTTTCACAGGGTGTGCCTCCGAGGCGGGAAGCCGAGCCCGCAGCGGCTAGCCAACAAGGGGCAGCGCAGCCACGCAGGCTAAAAAGAAGTGCGGTCTGGGTTGAAATGCAGCCGCAATGGTAAGGTGCGTCACCATATTCCCGGGATTGATTTTGGGAAGGTATATTAACACTGGTGCTCCTTTCAGAAAGAGCGCTCGCCGGACTTGTCCGGAGAGATGGCCAATTGAGCCTCTGCCAGCCAAGTTCCAACGCCGGGTCCGGAGGCGGAGGTGAACACGAGGCGTGCGTCGGATGCTCCTCCGACAGAGGATGCCGACGGATTGTCCGCCACCAACTCCAAGGTGGAGAGTGCCATGAATCACAGGCGCCGCCGGATAGTTCTTCGCGACGCATGTTTCTCCCAAGAGGCATTGAACGCCTTCAATTCGGGAGACGCGCACCTCCGTGCCGCTCAAGATGGTCTAGCCAGAGCCACGGAGCAGTATGTAAAGGACATACGGGTGAGGAAATTTGACAATTATATATGCCAGTAGCCCCCTAGACTTAAAATAGTTAGGAGAACTGATTTAATGATCATTTGTTATGCAGGATCTTACAGAAAAGAATACCCGACTGTCTCAGGAGCTTGAAGAGTGCAAGGCCCAGCTTAAGGCCGCACTAGCCGCCCCAGGGGAGCCACAGAGACCCCCTCCGGTAATATATACTTCGAAAGATAAGTAGTTTGTGAAGTGCGGCGTGTGTATAAGTCTGACAATAATATTGCAGATGGCGCCGAACTAGATCCGAACAAGCAACATCTCCTGCGCCAGTTAAAGGCCGGCGAGAATGTTCTTACAAGGGCGAGGCAAGAGAAAAATAATCTCCAAGATGCCAACACCCAGCTGGGTGAGGAACTAAAGGATGTTCGAGCCCAGCTGTCTGACTCCGTTAAGGAGAATCGGCGGCTTCGTCATGGCATTTATAGTAAGTGCTTGAGCGAGCTTTTTTTGAAAAGAAGAGTTCGGCGAGGAAGTCAACTAACAGAAATATGTCTGTAGGTATGCTCACAGGTCGTCCTGCAGAGGAAATGCCCGGTTCAACGGGTGACCTACTTCCCGAGCTGCTGCAACTGCACGAACGAGTTCGGCAGGTGATGAGAGACGTCGCCCATGCCTTGTGGCCATCCATCTCCCTACCCGTAGGCCTTGGAAAGATTGCAGAGAGGCTTCAGGGAGCATGGAGGCGCTTCCGACTGTGGAAGATATCGGCCTGCCATCAAGGCGCCCGGGAGGCCTGGGCCATGGTGAAGACGTGGTACACGAAGGCTGACCCAAACCACATGGCCGAGGTCGGACCTGTGGGGCCCGATGGGAAGGAGATCCCTGTGAGCTTAGTGTATGGCCTAGTAGAGTTGGCCGCAAAGTATTCCCAGCGGGACTGTAAACTAGACAGCCTATTAGATGGTATTGAAGAGGAATACAATCAGTCAATTTGACTATGTAATTAAAAATGACATGTAAAATGCCTTCTAGCCGGATTGTAGATTGTTTGTCGTAGCGGATCCTTTCGGTTCAACCTCGGGACCCTATAGTCCGGAGTGTGTCCGAATACCCTCGCGGTTATGTAAGAACCAGGGCATGCATGGAGACCAGGCATAGGGGTCATTAGTGCTCTATCAGACAAGTGCCCAACTAGTTATGTTATATTACATGGTTAGTAAGAAACATCTTCCAGGGAGAATAGTTCCGTTAGGGGTTCCTTTCCCTGGGAGGCATGCCCTAAAGTGCATGTCCGGACTGCGAAAAAAGCAGAAAAACATCTGGGGGCAGATAAATGAATAAATAAGAAATCGTATTTTAGTTCACCAACCGAATATTCCCTTAAGAACGCTAGCTTTCGGCTTCACCCAGTCTGAGGTACACGTCCGGCTGACCCGGCGGTAACAATCGCAGAGGTGCTCCCTTTACCACCTAGCCGAACAATCGGGAACGTAGGGGTAAGCACAGGAGCCAGGCAAACCAGCTTGGCCAAAACTTAAGTCATATAGATGCATATAATGGTGAATAAAAGGTACATGCGGAAGTGTGACACATGTGGTGGGCATAAAGCCCGTAGAATAAGGTTCTGTTAAAGAAGCCCCCAGGTATACTGAGCGCGACAATGCGTCAAGTGTGTGCGAACAATGCGCAAACGAGCCTTCAACGGCTTCAGAAAAAGGAGGGAGAAGGAGAGAAATAAAAGACAGTTAAAGTATAAAATATAGACGGAGGAAGGAGACGAACCCCGAGTCCGGCGCTAGACGTAAAATCTTTGGAGACGGGCTGCATTCCATGGGTTCGGCTCCAGTCGGTTATCCCATGCGTTCCTGAGATGGTACGCGCCGCTAGTCAGGACTTGGTCGATGATGAAGGGACCCTCCCATTTGGGCTTGAGTTTGTCCTTTTTCTTGTCTGGCAGGCATAGAACTAATTCGCCAACATTGTAAGCTTTGGCTCGTACTTCTCTGCTTTGGTATCTTCGAGCCTGCTGTTGATAGAATGCGAAATGGGCTTTTGCCATGTCGCGCTCCTCCTCCAAGGCATCCAAACTGTCCTGCCGATCGAGCTCGGCTTCTCTTTCTTCGTACATGCGCACGCGAGGTGAGTCATGAATTATGTCGCAGGGAAAAACTGCCTCTGCGCCGTACACCATAAAAATGGTGTGAATCCGGTAGTGCGATTCGGCGTGGTCCGTAGCCCCCATAGTACGGAGTCGAGCTCCTCTACCCAGTGCGTATTAGATTCCTTGAGGGACCGCACTAGTCTGGGTTTAATGCTGCTCATGATTACACCATTTGCTCGCTCGACTTGACCGTTAGTTTGGGGGTGATAGACTGAAGCGTAGTCGAGCTTGATGCCCATGTTTTTGCACCAGAGTTTGACCTCGTCGGCCATAAAGTTCATGCCATTATCAGTGATGATGCTATGGGGGACGCCATAATAGTGTACTACCCCTGATATGAAGTCTATCACCGGTCCGGATTCGGCCGTCTTAACAGGCTTTGCCTCTATCCATTTGGTGAATTTATCCACCATGACCAGTAGGTATTTTTGCTTGTGGGTTCCTCCTTTAAGGGGTCCAACCATATCAAGCCCCCAGACCGCAAACGGCCAGGTGATGGGTATAGTTTTGAGGGCGGTGGGTGGCATGTGGCTTTGATTAGCAAAGAGCTGGCATCCTACGCATCATTGGACCAAGTCCTGAGCATCTGCCCGAGCCGTCGGCCAATAAAATCCTGTACAGAAGGCCTTGCCTACAAGGGCCCGGGCTGCGGCATGGTGCCCGCCGAGTCCGGCATGAATTTCAGCCAAAAGATTTCGCCCTTCCTCTTCGGAGATACACCTTTGAAGGACTCCGGTTGTGCTTTTCTTATAAAGCTCTCCCTCGTGGACTTTATAGGCTTTAGATTGCCGCACTATGCAGTGGGCCTCATTTTGGTCCTTGGGAAGTTCCTGCCTAGTTAGGTAGGCTAGGAATGGTTCTGTCCACGGGGCAATTACTGCCATTATTGTGTGGGCTGACGGTGTTATTTCGTTGGCGGAGCCACCAACTATGTCAGAATGTTCGGTGAGGGGTAGTGTGGTTGTGTCTGGGTTGTTATTTCCGAACTCTCCCTCCCATGATACGGATGGCTTGAAAAGCCTCTCTAGGAAGATGTTGGGAGGGACGGCATCGCGCTTTGCGCCAATGCGTGCCAACACGTCTGCTGCTTGGTTGTTCTCCCGGGCTATATGGTGAAATTCGAGCCCCTCAAACCGAGCTGACATTTTTAAGACGGCGTTGCGATAAGCTGCCATTTTCGGATCCTTGGCATCAAAGTCTCCATTTATTTGGGATATCGCGAGGTTTGAATCCCCGCGGACCTCTAGGCGCTAAATGCCCATGGAGAGTGCCATCCGGAGACCATGTAGAAGGGCCTCGTATTTAGCTGCGTTGTTGGAGTCCGTGCACATTATCTGAAGTACATATTGGACTGTATCTCTGGTTGGGGACGTCAGAACAACGCCAGCCCCCAGGCCAGCCAACATTTTGGAGCCGTCGAAGTGCATGATCCAGTTGGAATATGCGCCGTACTCTTTAGGGAGCTCGGCTTCAGTCCATTTCGGTGATGAAGTCGGCCAAAACCTGTGACTTAATAGCTCGCCATGGCTTGTAAGTTATGTCGAACGGGAGGAGCTCGATGGCCCATTTGGCAATCTGGCCCGTTGCGTCGCGGTTGTTTATAATGTCATTAAGAGGTACTTCGGAGGCTACTGTTATCGAACACTCTTGGAAATAGTGTCGCAGCTTCCAGGATGCCATGAACACCGCGTATGCTATCTTTTGATAATGCGGGTACCGTGACTTGCATGGAGTTAGGACAGTGGACACGTAGTAAACTGGTTTTTGGAGAGGGAACCTGTGTCCGTCCGTTTCTCGTTCGACAACGAGCACCGCGCTTACAACTTGATGGGTTGCCGCGATGTATAATAGCATTGGTTCGCCCGTGTTGGGCGCGGCCAGGACCGGATTTGTTGCCAATATGGCTTTTATTTCTTCGAGTCCGGCCGTGGCGGCATCCGTCCACTCAAAGTGTTCGGTGCGCCGCAGGAGGCGATAAAGGGGTAATGCCTTTTCTCCTAAGCGGGAGATAAAGCAGCTTAGAGCCGCCATGCATCCAGTCAATTTTTGTATTTGCAGTAGTTTGGCTAGTTCCTCTCCCATGGCCTGTCTCTTGGGTTCGGAGAAGCGCCAAAGAGTTTGTTTGACTGGCTTGAATCCTTTTAGGACATTTAGGCTGTGCTCGGCCAGCCGGTGTGGGATTCCTGGCATGTCTCAAGGGTGCCAGGCAAAGATGTCCCAATTTTCCCGTAGGAATTCTCGTAGTGCGGCGTCTACATCGGGGTTTAATTGTGCCCCGATGGAGGCCGTTTTTGTATGGTCCGTTGGATGGACTTGGAATTTGACTATTTCGTCCGCCGGTTTAAAAGAGGTGGACTTGGATCTCTTATCGAGTATCACATCGTCCCTGTTCACCGTGGAGCGCAGCGTAGTGAGTTCCTCGGCCGCTAGGGCTTCGGATAGTGCCTCAAGGGCAAGTGCGACTGTTTTATTTTCGGCGCGGAGTGCTATGTCCGGGTCACTAGCAAGAGTGATGATTCCGTTGGGTCTGGGCATTTTGAGCTTCATGTACCCGTAATGGGGTATAGCCTGAAAAATTATGAATGCCTGTCGCCCTAATAGAGCGTGGTATCCGCTGCTGAACGGGGCCACTTGGAATGTGACCTCCTCGGACCTGTAATTATCCGGCGTGCCGAACACCACCTCCAGTGTGATTTTTCCTGTACAGCATGCTTCCCTACTGGGGATTATTCCTCTAAAGGTTACGCTGCTTCGCTCAATGCGGCTCCAGTCTATTTTCATTTTTCGAAGGGTTTCCTCATAAATAAGGTTTAATCCGCTGCCGCCATCCATGAGTACCATGGTAAGGCGAAAGCCGTCCACTATTGGACTGAGGACCAATGCGGCTGGTGCTCGGGCTGTTCGGAATTTAGGTTCGTCACTGGCGTTAAAGGTAATAGCCGTGTCACTCCATGGATTTATTGTTGCTACCTGGTGGACTTCGGCGAGGTTGCAGAGTGTTCGTTTCCGCATATTATTTGATGAGAAAGTTTTGAAGACTGTTAATACCGTACTGGTATTGCTGGGCTGGTGCTCTGGAGCTAGAAGCTCTTCGCCACTTTTGGCCACCTGCCGTAGTATCCAACATGCTCTAAGGCTATGAGTTGGCGTGGCGCCCTCTGTACTGTGAATTTTGCAGGGTCCATTGAGCCATCCCTCCAGTATGGTTCCATGCCCTTTAAAGGGTTTTTGCTTTTTGGTATTTAACCCAGGTGCCTGGTAATGATGCACCCTTTTACTTTGGACTGGGGTTGTGTTCAAGGCCGGATTATCCCAAAATTTGATTTCAGTTTTCCAGGCGCTCTCCATCGCACAGTACTTTCGTACTATGGATGCCAAGTCGGCAAAGTGTGTAATTTCGCGACGACTTACGTCGTTGAGGATTCCTTCGTCCGTGCAATTAATGCAGAAGAATGAAATTGCGTCCTCTTCACGGTAGTCCTTTATCCTGTTCATGACCAGGAGGAATCTGGCCCAGTAATAATGTACTGTTTCAGTGGGTCTTGCCGGATTTGGGATAGATTGCTTATGTTTGGGTGGGCGGGTGGAGTTAAATTCCCAACTCCGTCCAATCTAAGACTCAAGGGCCAAGAAGCTTCCGAACTTGGAAGCTTGGGTTCTTGGACGTTGTCCGATGAATCTGGCCCGCCACCTGACTTTATGTTCAGGGCTTGAGTGGTGTTCTCCCCTCCGCGGGAATCCGGCATGGAGGGGTCAGGAATCCGGACATAGCTAGTCCTTAGGATAGAAGAAGGGTCGCCATATTGTTCCTCTACTACAGCAACGTGGTGGGTAGCCTGGGGAGAGTTAATCTCTCTCAGATCGGTTTTAGGCCCAATCTGGTCGTAATCTGTAGTGACTCCTAAGGCGGAGATGCGATCCAGGAGCTCGTTTAAGGAGGAGAGCTCCATCGGAACTAACTGCTCGGCGAGTTCTGAGTTGACGTGAAGATTGCTTTTGATGACCCGAGAAGTCATCGTCGGTGCGGCGGCCGAACAGGCGGTCATAAGAAAACCACCTAGCCGGAGAGTTTGGCCGATGGCCAAAGCTCCTTTGGCAACGGTGCCGTCTTTAAAGACGGGATGAGGCATCCTTCCTGATGGCGACGACACAGAGGAACTCTCATGAAAGCACCAATGTCGGTGTCAAAACCGGCGGATCTCGGGTAGGGGTTCCCGAACTGTGCGTCTAGGCGGATGGTAACAGGAGACAAGGGACACGATGTTTTTACCCAGGTTCGGGCCCTCTGATGGAGGTAAAACCCTACTCCTGCTTGATTAATATTGATGATATGGGTAGTACAAGAGTAGATCTACCACGAGATCAAAGAGGCTAAACCCTAGAAGCTAGCCTATGGTATGATTGTTGTTCGTCCTACGGACTAAAACCCTCCGGTTTATATAGACACCAGAGAGGGTTAGGGTTACACAGAGTCGGTTACAATGGTAGGCGATCTACATATCAATATCGCCAAGCTTGCCTTCCACGCCAAGGAAAGTCCCATCCGGACAGGGGACGAAGTCTTCAATCTTGTATATGCATAGTCCAGGAGTCCGGCCAACGGTGATAGTTCGGCTATCCGGACACCCCCTAATTCAGGACTCCCTCAGTGTACTTGTCCTACTCTCGTACATACACACATATACATAAGTGTGTGCTACTCCGCTTCTTTTCCTTATGCATGGTTTCCTTTTTTATAGGCCGTATGTGTGCTTTTCTTTTTTGTCAAATAGGCCGCACGTACATGTGCTACTCTTGTATATATTTCTATTTGGTACGTGCTGGACGGATATACGTCTAGTTGACTGGCTTTTTTAGATGGGCTCGCTGATTGGTTCCACCGCATATACATTGTCGAATCTTGGACATTAAAATAATTTAATTCTAAAACGATAAATTATCACCATTCGTTTTCTACCATTTTAATTAATTATTACATAATAGATAGATATGTGAAAAACTAATTCACTCATGTCATAAAAATGTTTTGTAGTCAATATGATGTTATTCCTGCATGTCAACACAAATCATGTTTGTATCTATTGATACGTCCATTTTGCATCATGCTTTTATATTAATATTTATTGCATTATGGGCTGTTATTTCACGGTATGTCACAATACTTATGGCTATTCTCTCTTATTTTACAAGGTTTACATGAAGAGGAGAATGCCGGCAACTGGAATTTTGGGCTGGAAAAGGAGCAAATATTGGAGGCCTATTCTGCGCAACTCCAAAAGTCCAGGAACTCCACGGAATATCTTAAAATAAATAAAGAAAAATCATCGCCAAAGATGAAGGCCAGGGGGCCCACACCCTGCTCACGAGGGTGGGGGCGGACCCCCTACCTCGTGCGCCCCCTGGTGGCTCTCCGACGCCCATCTTCTCCTATATGAAGTCTTTCGATGAGAAAAAAAATAGAAGGCAACCTTTCGGGACGAGACTCCGCCGCCACGAGGCGGAACCTTGGCGGAACCAATCTAGGGCTCCGGCAGAGCTGTTCTGCCGGGGACACTTCCCTCCAAGAGGGGGAAATCATCACCATCGTCATCACCAACGCTCCTTTCATTGGGAGAGGGCAATCTCCATCAACATCTTCACCAGCACCATCTCATCTCCAAACCCTAGTTCATCTCTTGTATCCAATTCTTGTCTCCAAGTCCGGGATTGGTGCTAGTAGGTTGCTAGTAATGTTGATTACTCCTTGTAGTTGATGCTAGTTGGTTTATTTGGTGGAAGATCATATGTTCAGATCCTTTATGCATATTATTACCCCTCTGATTATGAACATGAATATGCTTTGTGAGTAGTTACGTTTGTTCCTTTGGACAAGGGAGAAGTCTTGCTATTAGTACTCATGTGAATTTGGTATTCGTTCGATATTTTGATGAGATGTATGTTGTCTAGCCTCTAGTGGTGTTATGTGAACGTCGACTACATAACACTTCACCATTACTTGGGCCTAGAGGAAGGCATCGGGAAGTAATAAGTAGAGGATGGGTTGCTAGAGTGACAGAAGCTTAAACCCTAGTTTATGCGTTGCTTCGTAAGGGGGCTGATTTGGATCCATATGTTTCATGCTATGGTTAGGTTTACCTTAATACTTTTGTTGTAGTTGCGGATGCTTGCAATAGAGGTTAATCATAAGTGGGATGCTTGTTCAAGTAAGAACAACACCTAAGCACCGGTCCACCCACATATCAAATTATCAAAGTACCGAACGCAAATCATATGAGCGTGATGAAAACTAGCTTGACGATATTCCCATGTGTCCTCGGAGCGCTTTTCCTATTATAAGAGTTTGTCCAGGCTTTTCCTTTGCTACAAAAAGGATTGGGCCACCTTGCTGCACTTTATTTACTTTTGTTACTTGTTGCTCGTTACAATTCATCTTATCACAAAACTATCTGTTACCACTTATTTCAGTACTTGCAGAGAAGACCTTGCTGAAAACCGCTTATCATTTCCTTCTGCTCCTTGTTGGGTTCGACACTCTTACTTATCGAAAGGACTACGATAGATCCCCTATACTTGTGGGTCATCAAGACTCTTTTCTGGCGCAGTTTTCGGGGAGTGTAGCGCCTTTGGTAGGTGGAATTTGGTAAGGAAAAATTTATTTAGTGTGCTGAAATTTTCTGTCACTTGTTACTATGGAAAGTAATTCTTTGAGGGGCTTGTTCGGGGTATCTTCACCCCGTCCAGTAGATCAAAGAGTTGCTCCTCAACCTACTCAACCTACTGAACCTATTGAAAATGAAACTCCTTTTGAAATTCCTTCGGGTATGATGGAAAAACTGCTAGCTAACACTTTTACAGGAGATGGAACAAAGCATCGTGATGAACATCTACGCTATGTGGATGAAGTTTGTGGACTATTTAAGCTTGCAGGTATACCCGATGATGTTGTTAAGAAGAAGGCCTTCCCTTTATCTTTGAAGGGAGACGCATTGATATGGTAGAGGCTATGTGATGATATGAGATCATGGAATTATAAAAGATTGAAATTGGAATTTCATCAAAAGTATTACCCTATGCATCTTGTTCATCGTAATCACAATTATATATATATATATATATATATATATATATATATATATATATATATATATATATATATATATTGGCCTCGCGAAGGAGAAAGCATCGCTCAAGCTTGGGGGTGGCTTAAATCAATGTTATATTCATGCCCCAATAATGAGCTCCCAAGAGAAGTAATTATGCAAAGTTTTTATGCTCGGCTTTCTGATAACAATCGCACCATGCTCGATACTTCTTGTGCTGGCTCTTTTATGATAAAGACTATTAAATTCAGATGGAATTTATTGGATAGAATTAAACGCAACTCTGAAGATTGGGACCTCGATGAAGGTAAGGAGTCTGGTATGACACCTAAGTTTGATTGTGTTAAATCTTTTATGGATACTGATATTTTCCGTAAGTTTAGCACTAAATATGGACTTGACTTTGAGATAGTAGCTTCTTTCTGTGAATCTTTTGCTACTTATGTTGATCTCCCCAAGGAGAAGTGATTTAAATATCATCCTCCCATAGAAGTAAAAGTAGCTGCACCTATTAAAGTTGAAGAAAAGACTGTCACTTATAATGATCCTATTGTTCCCACTTCTTATGTCGAGAAACCACCTTTCCTTGTTAGAATGAAGGATCATGCTAAAGCTTCAACTATTGTTCGTAAAAGCAATATTAGAACTTATGCACCTCCTGAGCAAATCAAAGTAGAACCTAATATTGCTATTGTTAAAGATCTCTTATCTGATAATATTGATGGGCATGTTATTCAATTCTGTGGTGAAACTGCTAGAATTGCTAACCATGTGCGAAAGATAAACATAGACCTGTGGTAGGCGTGCCTGTTATTTCTGTTAAAATAGGAGATCTTTGTTATCATGGCTTATGTGATATGGGTGCTAGTGCTAGTGTAATACCCATTGACTTATACAAAGAAAGTATGCATGATATTGCACCAGCTGAGTTAGAAGATATTGATGTTACAATTAAACTTGCCAATAGAGATACTATATCTGCAATGGGAATTGTTAGAGATGTTGAAGTCTTGTGTGGAAAAACCAAATATCCCGCTGATTTTCTTGTTCTTGGTTCTCCACAAGATAGCTTTTGTCCCATTATATTTGGTAGACCCTTCTTGAATACTGCTAATGCTAGGATAGACTGCAAAAAGAATGTTGTTACTATTGGCTTGGATGATATGTTTCATGAGTTTAATTTCTCTAAATTTAGTAAACAACATCGTGAGGAAGAATTGCCTAGTAAAGATGAAATTATTGGTCTTGCTTCTATTGCCATACCTCCTAGTGATCCTTTAGAACACTATTTGCTAGACCATGAAAATGACATGTTCATGAATGAAAGAAGGTAGATAGATGAAGTATTCTTTAAATAGGAACCTATTCTGCAACACAATTTGCCTGTTGAAATCCTAGGGGATCCTCCTCCACCCAAGGGTGATCCCGTGTTTGAGCTTAAACCGTTGCCTGATAATCTTAAATATGCTTATCTTGATGAAAAGAAAATATATCCTGTCATTATTAGTGCTAACCTTTCAGAGCATGAAGAAGAAAGATTATTGAAAACTCTGAAGAAGCACCGTGCCGCTATTGGATATACTCTGGATGATCTTAAGGGCATCAGTCCCACTCTATGTCAACATAAAATAAATTTGGAAGCAAATGCCAAACCAGTTCGTGATCCTCAACGACGTTTGAATCCTAAAATGAAAGAAGTTGTAAGAAAAGAAATACTCAAGCTTTTGGAGGCAGGTATAATTTATCCCGTTGCTGATAGTCAGTGGGTAAGTCCTGTCCATTGTGTCCCTAAGAAGGGAGGTATTACTATTGTCCCTAATGATAAAGATGAATTGATTCCACAAAGAATTATCACAGGCTATAGGATGGTAATTGATTTCCGCAAATTAAATAAAGCTACTAAGAAGGATCATTACCCCTTACCTTTTATTGGTCAAATGCTAGAAAGATTATGCAAACATACACATTATTGCTTTCTAGATGGTTACTCTGGTTTCTCTCAAATACCTGTGTCGGCTAAAGATCAATCAAAGACTACTTTTACATGCCCTTTTGGTACTTTTTCTTATAGACGTATGCCTTTCGGTTTATGTAATGCACCTGCTACCTTTCAAATATACATGATGGCTATATTCTCTGACTTTTGCGAAAAAAATTGTGAGGTTTTCATGGACGATTTTTCCGTCTATGGTTCCTCTTTCGATGATTGCTTGAGCAATCTTGCTCGAGTTTTGCAGAGATGTGAAGAAACTAATCTTGTCTTGAATTGGGAAAAGTGCCACTTTATGGTTAATGAAGGTATTGTCTTGGGGCACAAAGTTTCTGAAAGAGGTATTGAAGTTGATAAAGCCAAAGTTGATGCTATTGAAAAGATGCCATGTCCCAAGGACATCAAAGGTATAAGAAGTTTCCTTGGTCATGCTGGATTTTATAGGAGGTTCATTAAGGACTTCTCAAAAATTTCTCGGCCTCTGACTAATTTATTACAAAAAGATGTACCATTTGTCTTTGATGATGATTGTGTAGAAGCATTTGAAATATTTAATAAAGCATTACTCTCTGCACCTGTTGTTCAGCCATTTGATTGGAATTTACCCTTTGAAATTATGAGTGATGCTAGTGATTATGCTGTAGGTGCTTTTCTAGGGAAAAGAGTTGATAAGAAATTAAATGTTATCCATTATGCTAGTAAGACTCTAGACAATGCTCAAAGAAATTATGCTACTACCGAAAAGGAACTTTTAGCAGTTGTATTTGCTTGTGATAAATTCAGACCTTATATTGTAGACTCTAAGGTAACTATTCACACTGATCATGCTGCTATTAAATATCTTATGGAAAAGAAAGATGCAAAACCTAGATTTATTAGATGGGTTCTCTGGCTGCAAGAATTTGATTTGCATATTGTTGATAGAAAGGGAGCTGAGAACCCCGTTGCAGATAACTTATCTAGGTTAGAGAATGTTCTTGATGACCCACTATGTATTGATGATAGCTTCCCTGATGAGCAATTAAATGTCATAAGCACTTCTCTTAGCACTCCATGGTATGCTGATTATGCTAATTATATTGTCGCTAAATTTATACCACCTAGCTTCACATACCAACAAAAGAAAAAGTTTTTCTATGATCTGTGACACTACTTTTGGGATGACCCACATCTTTATAAAGAAGGAGTAGATGGTGTCATTAGACTTTGTGTACCTAAGCATGAACAGGAACAAATCCTATGCAAGTGTCACTCCGAAGCTTATGGAGGACACCATGCTGGAGATAGAACTGCACATAAGGTATTACAATCTGGTTTTTATTGACCTACTCTCTTCAAGGATGCCCGTAAGTTTGTTTTGTCTTGCGATGAATGTCAAAGAATTGGCAATATTAGTAGACGTCAAGAAATGCCTATGAATTATTCACTTGTTATTGAACCATTTGATGTTTGGGGCTTTGATTATATGGGACCTTTTCCTGCCTCTAATGGATATACACATATTTTAGTTGCTGTTGATTACGTCACTAAGTGGGTAGAAGCTATTCCAACTAGTAGTGCTGATCATAACACCTCTATTAAAATGCTTAAGGAAGTTATTTTTCCGAAGTTTGGAGTCCCTAGATATCTTATGACTGATGGTGGTTCACATTTTATTCATGGTGCTTTCCGTAAAATGCTTGCTAAATATGACGTTAATCATAGAATCGCATCCCCTTATCACCCACAGTCTAGTGGTCAAGTAGAATTGAGCAATAGAGAGCTCAAATTAATTTTGCAAAAGACTGTCAATAGGTCTAGAAAGAATTGGTCCAAGAAACTGGACGATGCATTATGGGCCTATAGAACTGCATATAAGAATCCTATGGGTATGTCTCCGTATAAAATGGTTTATGGAAAATCATCTCACTTACCTCTCGAACTAGAACATAAGGCATATTGGGCTATTAAAGAGCTCAACTATGATTTCAAACTTGCCGGTGAGAAGAGGTTATTTGATATTAGCTCACTTGATGAATGGAGAACCCAAGCTTATGAAAATGCCAAGTTGTTTAAAGAGAAAGTTAAAAGATGGCATGATAAAAGGATACAAAAGCGTGAATTTAATGTAGGTGATTATGTATTGCTATACAACTCTCGTTTAAGATTTTTTGCAGGAAAACTTCTCTCCAAATGGGAAGGTCCCTACATTATCGAGGAGGTCTATCGTTCCGGTGCCATAAAAATCAACAACTTCGAAGGCACAAATCCGAAGGTGGTAAACGGTCAAAGGATCAAACACTATATCTCAGGTAATCCTATAAATGTTAAAACCAATATTATTGAAACCGTAACCCCGGAGGAATACATAAGGGACACTTTCCAGCCCGTTTCAGACTCCGAAAAGGAATAGGTATGTGGTACGGTAAGTAAACCGACTCCAAAACAATTTTTAAGGCAATATTTGTCCGTTTTGGAATATTTAGAAAAATAGAAAAATAAGTGGTAGTCCGGAAAGGACACGAGGCCTCCACGAGGGTGGAGGGCGCGCCCTACCCCCCCTGGGCGCGCCCCCCTACCTCATGAACACCTCGTGTGCCCTCCGGACTCCGTTTTCTTGCACGATACGTATTTTGGTCGGTAAAAATTCATTATATATACTCCCCAAGGTTTTGACTCTCGTATCATGTAAATATCCTCTGCTTTTGTTTTGAGTTGTTGCTGCTGCAGACTTGAGCAAGATGTCTTCTCAAGAGTCAGTCGGGGAGAGCCGGGTATCTAACCCAGCACTAGAACCAAGGGCAAACAGCGACGCTGACCACTTTGGGCCAGCAATGGAGGAAGAGATGGAGGCTGACCTGATGAGGGTAGATGCCATGGAAGATCAAGAAGTCACCTCTCGCCTCCGAGCTGGGTTTACGATGGGGGAACTACAGAGCTCAACTATTCCAAACTCGGTTATCCCTTCCAATGTTAGATTTCTTTCCTATGAAAATATGAGGAGGAGTGTCTCTTGTTCTCCCGCAGCTATGCAACACCCTTGGGTGCAAGGAGCTTTAGCCGTTACAGGAAAGCTTCGCAAGGAAATAATGGACCTCAAGCAGCAAGTCAATAAGCTCGAGGAGGAGAATCGTATCTTGAGGGGAATCATTGCCAAGAATATTACACCAACAACAAAGAAGGAGAAATAATCACATGGGTATGGGCACTCCCCTTGGCGACTGCCAAGCTTGGGGGAGGTTCCCTGGTATCGTATCACCATCACAACTCCTATCTTTACCTTTTTCTTAGTTCGATCTATTTAGTAGTATCTTGATTTAGTAGAATAAAGTCATGGCATGATCTAGTTTTGAGTTTTGCTTTATGATCCTTCTTTGTAATCGAGTCTGTGAGCTATATAATAAAAATTAGTGTTGAGTCAAGGGCTTGATTATTTTGCCATGATCTTGGGTGAATAGAAGAAAAATAATAAAAAGAATCAAAGAGTTCATATTGATCTTATTGAAAGTAATGACTTCACATAGAAAGAGTATGATGATTAAAGGTTGTTGGGAGTTGGCAAATATAGATTTGGTCATCGTTGCAATTAATAGGAAGTAATAAGGAAAGAGAGGTTTCACATATAGATATATTATCATTGACATCTTTTATGATTGGGAGCACTCATTAAAATATGACATGCTAAAGAGTTGAGGTTGGACAAGGAAGACAACATAATGAGTTATGTTTTCTTACATCTGAGATAAAGTATGTTGTCATCGATCCTCTAACGTGTTGAGCTTGCCTTTCCCCCTCATGCTGGCCAAATTCTCGGCACCAAGTAGAAATACCATGTGTGCTTCCAAATACCCTTAAAACTGTTTTGCCATGAGAGTCCACCATATCTACCTATGGATTGAGTAAGATCCTTTAAGTAAGTTGTCATCGGTGCAAGCAATAAAAATTGCTCTCTAAATAGGCATGACTTATTAGTGCAGAGAAAATAACCTTTGTACGAACTTGTTGTGGACGTAATAAAAGCGACATACTGCATAATAAAGGTCCACATGCAAGGGGCAATATAAAGTGACGTTCTTTTGCATTAAGATTTTGTGCATCAACCCTAAATGCGCATGACAAACTCTGCTTCCCTCTGTGAAGGGCCTATCTTTTATTATTATCCTCTACCTTATGCAAGAGTCACGGTGATCTTCACCTTTCCTTTTTCATTTTATCCTTTGGCAAGCTTAGCATGTTGGAAAGAACATGATATATATATATATCTAATTGGATGTAGGGGAGCATGAATTATTATTGTTGACATTACCCTTGAGGTAAAAGGTTGTGGGGCAAAACTATAAGCCCCTATCTTTCTATGTGTTTGATTAAAACTCTGTAACCACAAGTATTGCGTGAGTGTTAGCAATTATGAAGGACTAAGTGATAGTTGAGTATGTGGACTTGCTTATAAGCTCTGACATAGACTCTTTCTGATGTTATGATAAATTGCAATTGCTTCAATGACTGAGGTTATAATTTGTTGGTGCTCAATAAGGTTTCTGATTCATACTTTTTGCTTTGTGAAAAGATCATCACTTGAACATAAGTAATCATATGAAAAAAATCTATATATGTTGCTGTTATGGAAATAATCATGATGCCTTCATGTCCGTATTTTATTTTTATCGATGCCTCGACCTCTAAATATGAGGAAATATTTATTGTTATCGGCTTTTCGCTTGAGGACAAGCGAGGTCTAAGCTTGGGGGAGTTGATACGTCCATTTGGAATCATGCTTTTGTATTAATATTTATTGCATTATGGGCTGTTATTTCACGGTATGTCACAATAATTATGGCTATTCTCTCTTATTTTACAAGGTTTACATGAAGAGGGAGAATGCCGTCAGCTGGAATTCTGGGCTGGAAAAGGAGCAAATATTGGAGGCCTATTCTGCGCAACTCCAAAAGTCCTGAAACTCCATGGAATATCTTAAAATAAATAAAGAAAAATCATCGCCAAAGATGAAGGCCAGGGGGCCCACACCTTGCTCATGAGGGTGGGGGCGCCCCCCCGGGGCGCACCCCCTACCTCATGGGCCCCCTGGTGGCTCTCCGACGCCCATCTTCTCCTATATGAAGTCTTTCGATGATAAAAAAATAGAAGGCAACCTTTCGGGACGAGACTCCGCCGCCACGAGGCGGAACCTTGGCGGAACCAATCTAGGGCTCCGGCAGAGCTATTCTGTCGGGGACACTTCCCTCCAGGAGGGGGAAATCATCACCATCGTCATCACCAGCGCTCCTCTCATCGGGAGAGGGCAATCTCCATCAACATCTTCATCAGCACCATCTCATCTCCAAACCCTAGTTCATCTCTTGTATCCAATTCTTGTCTCCAAGTCTGGGATTGGTGCTAGTAGGTTGCTAGTAGTGTTGATTACTCCTTGTAGTTGATGCTAGTTGGTTTATTTGGTGGAAGATCATATGTTCAGATCCTTTATGCATATTATTACCCCTCTGATTATGAACATGAATGTGCTTTGTGAGTAGTTACGTTTGTTCCCGAGGACAAGGGAGAAGTCTTGCTATTAGTAGTCATGTGAATTTGGTATTCGTTCAATATTTTGATGAGATGTATGTTGTCTAGCCTCTAGTGGTGTTATGTGAACGTCGACTACATAAAACTTCACCATTATTTGGGCCTAGAGGAAGGCATTGGGAAGTAATAAGTAGATGATGGGTTGCTAGAGTGACAGAAGCTTAAACCCTAGTTTATGCGTTGCATCATAAGGGGCTGATTTGGATCCATATGTTTCATGCTATGGTTAGGTTTACCTTAATACTTTTGTTGTAGTTGTGGATGCTTGCAATAGAGGTTAATCATAAGTGGGATGCTTGTTCAAGTAAGAACAGCACCCAAGCACCGGTCCACCCACATATCAAATTATCAAAGTACCGAACGCAAATCATATGAGCGTGATGAAAACTAGCTTGACGATATTCCCATGTGTCCTCGGGAGCGCTTTTCCTATTATAAGAGTTTGTCCAGGCTTGTCCTTTGCTACAAAAAGGATTGGGCCACCTTGCTGCACTTTATTTACTTTTGGTACTTGTTGCTCGTTACAATTTATCTTATCACAAAACTATCTGTTACCACTTATTTCAGTACTTGTAGAGAATACCTTGCTGAAAACCGCTTATCATTTCCTTCTGCTCCTTGTTGGGTTCGACACTCTTACTTATTGAAAGGACTGCGATAGATCCCCTATACTTGTGGGTCATCATCTATTAGTGTATAGAATTTAAAACATTGACTATATGTTTAGTTATGCGTCTTATATTTTGAGAAGGATGATGTATCTTTGTTTACATGCATACTGTATATGCTTTCAAATGGATCTTCTCATGAATACTTTGAGCAGAAAGTGCTTAATTTATATTATCAACCATTATAATTAGAACGCACGCCATGATTATTTTGTAGGAGACGATACACAAGTCACCTAGTACCTGCACAAACAATCAAGAACCTTGCAACCAACGCGATAAATGGGTTGTCAATCGCTTCACGGCCACTCACAAAAGTGAGATCTGATAGAGATAGTAAAGTAAATATTTTTGGTATTTTTTCTATATAGATTGGAAAGTAAAGATTGCAAAATAGTAAACGAGATTTAAAGAGATACAATATAATGGAAAAGAGACCCGGGGCCATAGGTTTCACTAGTGGCTTCTCTCAAGATAGCATGTATTACGGTCGGTGAACAAATTACTGCCGAGCAATTGATAGAAAAGCACATAATTATGGAGACATCTAAGGCAATGATCATGAATATAGGCATCATGTCCGTGTCAAGTAGACCGAAACGATTCTGCATCTACTACTATTACTCCACACATTGACCGCTATCCAGCATTCATCTAGAGTATTAAATTCATAAGAACGGAGTAACGCATTAAGCAAGATGACATGATGTAGAGGGGTAAACTCAAGCAATATGACATAGACCCCATCTTTGTATCCTTGATTGCAACAATATGACACGTGCCTTGCTGCCCCTACTGTCACTGGAAAAGGACACTGCAAGATTGAACCCAAAGCTAAGCACTTCTCCCATTGCAAGAAAGATCAATCTAGTAGGCCAAACTAAACCGATAATTCGAAGAGACTTGCAAAGATATCAAATCATGCATATAAGAATTCAGAGAAGAACCAAATAATATTCATAGAGAATCTTGTTCATAAATCCATAATTCATCGGATCTCGGCAAACACACTGCAAAAGAATATTACATCGAATAGATCTCCAAGAACATCGAGGAGAACTTTGTATTGAGAATCAAAGAGAGAGAAAAAACCATCTAGGTAATAACTATGGACCCGAAGGTCTGTGGTAAACTACTCACGGTTCATCGGAGAGGCAATGGTGTTGATGTAGAAGCCCTCCTTGATCGATTCCCCCTCTGGCAGATCACCGAAAAAGGCCCCAAGATGGGATCTCATGGGTACAGAAGGTTGTGGCGGTGGAAAAGTGCTTTTGTGGCTCCCCCTGATGTTTCTAGGGTATAAGAGTATACATAGTCGAAAGAAGTACGTCAGTGGAGCTACGAGGGGCCCACGAGGGTGGGGGGCGCGCCTACCCCCTGGGCACGCCCTCCTGCCTCGTGGCCTCCTTGAAGAGTCCTAGACTTCAACTCCAAGTCTTCTAGATTGCTTTTGGTCCAAGAAAGATCCTCGCGAAGGTTTCGTTCCATTTGGACTCCGTTTGATATTCCTTTTCTGTAAAACACTAAAATAGGCAAAAAAACTGAAACTTGCACTGGGCGTCCGGTTTAGGTTAGTCCCAATAATAATAAAAAGAGAATATTGAAGCCCATGAAACATCCAAAATAGATAATATAATAGCATGGAACAATCAAAAATTATAGATACGTTGGAGACATATCATGCATTAAGTCTTAATGGAGAGCGAATAATTAAAAGAAATCATTATGACCCTGTTAGTTACAAAATATGATGGTAGCTAGCCGATGCCAAACATATGTTGCACCCTCGATACTCCATCGTTATTCTTGCCTTTCTTTTAGCCATGAAGGGTCATAAAACATGTTTCATGTGGCATGTTTCGCTTGCAATGCCTTTGACCGTGTCGTTACCCCAGGGCAAACAAGACCAATTCACCCAAATTAGACTAATTGCATAGGATAACATCATACTTCCAGATGGAGCTTGTTTCTAAGGGTCTACTTACCTGTTAAGTAGCGGTCGTTAGAGTCTACGTCATATGGTTTACTTGCCTTCTTTGTTCCCTACTGGCTGGATTGACGCGCTTGGCTACTCCTGGTGAGTCAGTATAAGAAGGGGAGTAGTAAGGGAGGTCATTGAAGATGTCCTTAGGGAGGCTTTAGGTAATTCCAAGACACCATCTGCTGTGTAACTTTATGATTTAACTTGTGTGTGTGTGTAAATTGTTGTTAACCAGCGTTGGATAGGACGACTCTCCACCATGCCCCATGCTAACATATATGTCAACAACTATTGGATTGGTCTCCGAAACCAGCGTGGAATAGGACGACTCTCCATCGTGCCTCATGCTAACATATACGTCAACAATTATTGGATTGGTCTACAAACAACAATTTGCATCACCCGCAAAAAAAGCAATTTACACACACACACACACACACACACACACACACACACAGAGAGAGAGAGAGAGACACACACACACACACACAAGTTAAATCATAAAGTTACACAGCCCATGGTGTCCTGGAATTACCCAAAGCCTTACTAAGGACATCTTCAATGAGCTCCCTTAATTACTACTCCCCTACATATGAGATTGTCGAACTATTTGCACGTATATATACTTGTGCATGGATCATGTATTTGTATATGTATATGATGAACTAGTCACAAAGTCGCCGTGTAGTTTCATTATATATCTGGATCCCATATGATATCTGATACGCAGATGCCATGAGATGGGCTTGCAAGTACAGGGTATAGCTCCACCACTAAAATAGGTTGGTTTGCTAAAAAAAATAAAATAGGTTGGTTATAGCCTCACTATCTGGATCTTGTACGCATATTAGCTGGAATACAAGCTGTCATGACGGTATGAAAAGATTGTCTGAATTCCTAGCTCAATGTATTATTAACCATCAATGTGTTCCTTCAAATCCTGAGCAGTATTTCTTTTGGACAGATCACTATTTTTAACCAAAATTGATCCCAAAAATCATGTCAATCATTTTTTACTAAATTTAAAGAGGTTATATAGAGACGGGGAAGATTTGATACGAACTAATGAATCCTTTCCAAAAAACAAAAACAAATTCTATTTGTAGCCATTTGCTGGCAAAGCAGCTAGGCCTAGAGCCCTATAAATGCCCCTAATCGTCATGAGTTGCAATACTCGGCACCAAGTTGTCCTCCCACGCCCTTACAGACACATATAGTACTTGCAATACTTAGCACCAAGGCGTCACCCTAAGCCAGACCATGGGAAATAGCCTCCTATTTGTTGTGGCCATTGTAGTCATTTACGCCATGACAGTTGTTGGTGTAGGTCCACGTGTGCCAGTAGACATCAACAATCCAGACGTCCAGCGGTTTGGCAGGTGGGCAGTGGACGAGCATGAGAACCAGGTACAGGATGGGATCAAATTCAACAAAGTGGTGAGAGCCGAGAGCGATGATGATTCAGAACTAGGCTTACTCCTCCATCTCTTCATCGACGCAACCAACGGAGATGGCAAGGATGCCAAGTACGAGGCAGTTGTGGACCAGATTCGTGGAAAACCCGATCTCTTGGACTTTAAGCCGGCTAACTGAGCAGAAAAAAGCATGATGATCATGTAGGTGCAACAATTTATTATTTGACACAAATAAGCAATGTCAAGGTGCATTTCGTATAGTATGCATGTTTATGGACTCAGTTTTTAATATTTGATTGATGTTTCATGGTCATATACATTTTTTCTCCACGAGTGTGTCTCTTTCTCGTGGACTATCTAGCATATACTTATTTTACTCATTTACTCATAAGAGCAACTCCAACGCGCAGACCCATTTCGTCCGCCCGTGTTCATTTGGGTCAAAACGGACACAAAAATTCGCCCAATGTGCCGACCCAAATGGATGGGTGTCCGCTTTTCGTCCGCCTGTCGATTCATTCCCGACCCAAATTTGAGCCACATTTGCGTCGGCGCAGACACGAAACGGACGCGAGCGACAC
Source organism: Triticum dicoccoides (assembly GCF_002162155.2). Taxonomy (NCBI): domain Eukaryota; kingdom Viridiplantae; phylum Streptophyta; class Magnoliopsida; order Poales; family Poaceae; genus Triticum; species Triticum dicoccoides. The sequence continues at coordinate 82,080,957 of NC_041385.1, forward strand.
CCTCCTACTCCTCCCCTGGCCCGCTAGTCAGCGGCACAACCACACCCATTTCTCCTACTTTCCCAAAAAACTCCCGCCCGCTCCCGCACTCGGCCACTCGCCATGGACGACGTGCCGACCGTAGACGTCGCTGACGGCCTCACCTCCACCGCATCCGCCAAAGGCAAGCCCGCTCGGCCTGAAGACCGCGGCGGCGCCAAAGAAGAAGAAGTGGTTGACGCCCGAGGAGAAGGCCATGTAGTCGGCCAAGAGGAAGGGCCGGAGGCACAAGCAACAACGCAAACTCGAAGCCGCAACCGCCGCTGCCCTCTCGGCCACCGCACAGCAGGAGGGAACCAGCGCCCGAGTTGCAGTGGCAATGAGGAAGGCCCTTCTCTACCTAGGGTTAAACCTTGGCCATCACAGGCTCGTCAGTGCCGTTGTGTTCGCGGCCAACATGGGCTCATCGGCATTCCCTCGAGTGGTACTACCAGAGTCGCCGTGCTCATCTACCACATAGCCGATTCCCGGCTTCCATGTCTATCCGCAAGCCTCCCGCTTCTCCTGGGAATGCTCGCCGAAGGTGAGCGTCGTGGCGTTGTCCATGCCTGTTCCCATGGCCATCGACCTCAACGCCCGCGTGAGATACCAACCGACATGCCTCTCGACGCTTGCGCGAGATACCAACTGACATGCATCCTGACGCCCGCAAGCTATTCAACAGAATGCCGGTAGCCGGTGACGATGAGACGGCTAACCGTTTCATCATCAAGACATCATCTTTGAAGGTGGTGTGAGAGCCGCTTCCTCCGCAAGCGGTGCGGGCGCAGCTTCCTTCGATCTCAATGAGACCCAAATCCTAGACGACCAAGCGCCCTACATGCCTGCCACCTTCACTACAAAAAATACACTTCTGTAATGATACGTGTTTGTCACAGTAGGTCACGTTTTCTGTCATGCATGTACATCCATGACGATTTTATGACAAAATCAAGATAGTCATACCTGTGTAGAAGTGTTCCATGACATTACCAAAAGTATCATCACGGAAGTGTCCACTTCCATGACGATAAATCGCATGTCATAGAAGTGCTTTCGTCAAGGGTGATCGACACGTGGCATCCACCGTAACGGAACGCCGTTAAGCTATTGGGTCTGGTTTTGGATCCGAAAACCCTCTAACAGCCATGACCAATGGGGATTTTCCACGTGTAAAATTCTCATTGGCCGGAGGAAACACGTGTTGGCTCACCGTTGGGACAAATGTCACCCACTCATTGGACAGGAGCCTCCTATGATACGTTGACACGTGGCACGGCCCAACAGAGGCCCATTACGGTGAAAAGGTCGGTCCTATCAAAATAAGCGGGCTGGCCCGTTAGCGGCCTACTTGAGTCAGGCCCATTTACAAGTACGGCCCATACAAGTTACACAGAATCGTCCCATCAAAGGCCCATTCTAGATTCTACAATTTCCAGCCCATCGTCAGTTTAAGCCCTTAACAGCCCGCTACGTTTTTGGGCCCAATTACGACCCGAGCTTCTTTCGGCCTGTTAGCAGCCCATCGTCAGTTCCAGCCCGTTAACGACCCGGAACATCTTTCGGCCTTTTCTCGGCCCATTCTGCAGTTGGGCCAATTCTAGCCCGTTGTGACTTTAGGCCTGTCCTCGGCCCATTCGGTAAATGGGACAACTCTTAGTCCATTTTGTCCCTTGGTCTATTAATGGCCTGCACAATAGTTGGGCCTTTGACTTTAGGTCCATTAGGGGTCTACGTTCCGCAGGGCAAAGGTCCATTAGGGGCCCACGTTCCGCAGGACATCATTTCAGCCCAATGCGACTTTCGGCCTGTTAAAAGCCTAGTTTTCAAATTGGGCCTCCTTTGGCCCATAACACTTTCGGCCTCTTACTGGCCCATAAAGTAAAAGGGCAGAGACACAATTGACATTTATTTCGGCCTGCTAAAGGCCCGCGGGCCATTTCCATTTATACGGCCCTATCGAGCTTTAGCCTGTTGACGGCCTGCTAAGAGCCGTTGTTACGGTGGGCCACATCATTTGGGATCCACTTAATATTATTTTGACCAGCCCAATTAAGGCCCACTTTGACTACACATGTTTGTTCGTTTGTATGGCATCCAGGAAATGTTTGGGCGTGTTGGCCCCCGTTTCAACGATATAGCATATTCAAGAAATATCCTACTCTATACTATTGCCTCCAAAAACATACACTATACAATAAAAAGACGACATAGAAACGTAGAATAATCATACACTATACAATAAAGAAATTATAGCCGAATATACCCACTGGGCATTATAGTTCTTCACTAGTGATAATAAAGCGTACATAAATAGCAAATTACATACACTGGACAAATAAAGCTCATACATCATGGACACACATCAATAGAACTTACCATTTGAACTATAATCTCTTCAGAAAATAGGATTGGCCGGATTCAGATAGCACAAATTTTAGTCTGCAAAATCTCCAAATCCTTCGTGGTTACATCAGTGTCTTGTTTCATTTTTTTGACTCCTGCATCTAATACCTGCATGTCCAGTTCAACTTGTTTATTGTACATTGAGAATCATGTACACGTTGTCTTACCACCTCTAGTTGATGCTCGAGAACATTAGCACATTCCAATTCCAATCCATAATCATTCGGTAATGGCCATGCCGCACTACTCGCAGATCTTTGTGTTGATGTCACTTCATCCTGAAATGTTCCATAAGTACACATGACTAGAGAAAAAATATAGTTACAACAATGAAGCGAGCAAGACAGACTATTTTGTACATGGCAAAACAGGACTAACAATAATGTTACACGTCATGAAGCATAAGCAGGTGATATTTTAAAAATTATAAAACAGGTAGTCTGTGCAGCCTGCATACCGAAATCTCTCTTAGCTCACCAGAGGAGCATGATGTTGGGGCCCAATCTAAAACACAGACAAGTTACAAATTTAGATAGCACATTGCGTATAAGTAAGCAAGCAGTTGGCCATTCTGTAGCTCAATTAAAGTCTTAGGGAGCATAATGAACAGCAGAGGGATTCATACAAACCTACTACAGCAAGCAAAACTATGCAATCATTAGCCTAGTATAAACTACATTGTGAGCCTCATGCAATAATAGTTGGTTAATAGACTTCAAAGCTTCAGGCATACTTCGGCACAGTAATTAAATGGAAAGGCCTTTAATTATGTCAACTAATAGTTATACAAGTACCCAACACCAGGCATCATTGTTTGGGCATGTCATTAATTGAGGACAAATAAAGCAATTGAAAAGAGCAAATTAACTATGCCTGAACCAAACAAGGAATTGAACTGTTGAGTTGGATACGGTGACTTACCTTAATTGGTTGAACAGGCTTAGCGTAGCTCCTACTTCTCTTGCAAGGATCCTTCCTAACATCTTTTACTTGGAAATCCTCAATCTTATCTTCATTGCACCCCCTCTGCAAGGTGACACAAACTAGTTACTCGTCTCCTTGGAAGATAAATATGCATACTTTCCAGTCTGTGAACACAAAAGGATGAGATTATAACAAAACAACACCCCATAATGAAACATGCCACATCTCTTGCATTTGCACACAATGAAATGAGCATTTACTATGTCTGCACTATGTAAAAACTAGGCATACCTTCGAACTGGATCTCCAGGTACTCTTGGAGAGCCTACTTTAGTGTATAGCCAAACCATTATGTCACCTATGAGTTAGACAAGGCCCCACTACAGTAGCCCTTAGTGTTTAAATCATTGGCAAGCTCTGTTAGAGTGTTAGGTCAAGAAGAACAAGTAATCAAAGCAAACAGTCCTATATGGCTCGCTAATGCAAACAAGCAATTGAACAGATGTGTGAGCAAATCTTACATATCAAGAAAAGAAGCAAAGAAGGAGGCTTAAAGACCATCACTTGACTGACCATATTTAAGGGGCATTTAAACATCACGTGCAACATATGAACCAACATAAACATTGCATATTCCAGATTCTACAATGAAATGCGCATGTATTAGGTTATGCCATGTATGATGATGCCTAAATGTACACTATAGCAGGCATGAGTGATTCATCATTGCACACACAATTGAATTGCAGGTTAAGGGCCAGTTCGATTCCGCCTTTTAAGGGCTTATTGTCAAAATAAGCCATAAAAGATGTAAAGAAGTCATTTTTGAGTTATTGGCTTGGGCTTAACCTATTTCGCTTTGGAGGGGGGGGGTGTTTCAGGTAGAACCTCACTAAAAATTGAAGGGAATGGGAATAGTGAAATGACTCTGTTGTCTGCCTATATTACACTCAAAATGCAACTACTGACGCTTGCGTCACACCTGACCCTCAATTAAAAACAAAAACACAAGCATTCATTGCCCTACCCGCTTGCATCTCCTCCCACCTTTCCCTCTACCTCAATCTCCTGCATGCAGCACTAGGGTTCCTCCAGCGAGCCGTCGCCACTGGTCCCATCTAGCCTGGTCCTCGATGATGCTCTGTCCAGCTAGGCTACATGGCCGGAGGGTAGGGGCAAATCTCCCTGGCTGCTCCTCCCTCTAGCGTCGCCCCTCATTCTCATGGTCTCTAGCAGCTGCTCCACTGTGGTCCGTCCAATGTACTACTCCGGCGAGCACCGCACAACTACGGCTGATGCCACATTGCGGTAGAAGGCACCTTATTCTCCTCCCCTCCTCCCAGGCCGTGGCCTTGAGGTGCTATTGAAGGATGAGCTCATCCAACAAGGTGAGGATCTCCTCTAATTTGTTGCCAAATTTTCATTCTGATCCACTATACGATGAATTTCTATGAGATGCTTCTGCTGCTACTAAATGATGCATTGCTATGAGCTGCTCCTGCTGCTGCTATATGATGAATTGCTATGAGCTGCTGCTATATGATGAATTGCTATGAGTTGCTGCTGCTGCTATATGATGAGTTGTTATAAGCTGCTCCTGCTGCCATTGTATGATGAATTGCTATGAGCTGCTCTTGCTCATGCTATATGATGAATTTCTATGAGCTGCTCCTGCTGCTGCTATATGATGAATTGCTATGAGCTGCTCCTGCTGCTGTTATATGATGAATTGCTATGAGCTGCTCCTGCTGCTGCTATGTGATGAATTGCTATCAGCTGCTACTGCTACTGCTATATGATGAATTGCTATGAGCTGCTGGTGATATATGATGAATCGCACACTGCTGCTGCTGCTATATGATGAGTTGCTATGAGCTACTGCTGCTGTTATATGATGCTTTCAGGTGGTCCTGCTATATGATAATAACCAGCCACTTGGACCATCAAATTTCAATAAATAATTTTTCTTCATTTAAATGTGGGTCATGAGTTCTTCGTTTAAATTAGGCAATGGGATCTCTATAGAATACATTGACCAAAGTAGATTGTGCCAAGTAGATGGTATCTTTGTATTTGCATTTTGAACAAATAGTGATGGTCTATTTTCATATCATATTAATTACTGCACTGGGTTCAATTTGTGATGTTTGCAAGTCAAATTAATTTTCATATGGGCAGCAAAATGAAAAAAATATAATGCAATCTAGACTTTTCACTGATCATACCAAAGATAAGCTGAAAAGGAATGCAATGAAAAGAACTGGTTGGCTTGTTACATGAAGCTTATATTCACAGGTGTTTATTTTCTTAGGATAACTCGTAATAACTGTCCCTAAGAAACTTGGCCAATAGAACTGACATACAAATAACATGTCATGATGATTGCAATGGAGGGGTGACGTACCATAGCACACTGTATAAGCTCACCACTGCCTCTCCTTTTTTTGCGATGTTCCATGAAATTGCCACGTACATCTTGTACTTTTTCATTGTGTAACCCTATCTGCAAGTTGACACGGCTAATTTCATACATCTCTACATGATAATACATTGCATATCCCTAATTAATGATTGTGTGCGTAGCATAAACTAGCCATGACTCTGTGTGCTGGACTAGCAGGCACTCTAAGGGAGCCTAATGTAGTGCACTGGAATTCCTACATGCCACCTACGATTTTGTGTAATGTACCACCTCTGTTCCTAAATATATGTCTTTGTAGAGATTCCAGTATGGACCACATACAGATGTATATAGATGCATTTTCGAGTGTAGATTCACTCATTTTTCTCCGTATGTAGCCTATAGTGGAATCTCTAGAAAGACTTATATTTAGGAACGGAGGTACGAGGTAGTATCATGTATGACATCTACATATCTAATTTAGCAGCCAGTAGTAGAAATCATTGTTTGCACAAAGGGATTACTGGTCAAAAATCCTAGAAAAGCACGCTGGCAGGCACAAAACAATACAAGAGAGAGAGAGAAAGACGCACTTACAAGATCATAACAATGCCTCAGTCTAGGATCTTGGTTGGCCAAGCTATTAGATCCAGAAGAAACATTGTCCTTGTAGTTTTTGCCAGCTGCATAATAGGTAACAGCGACATATTAATATATTTGAAGTACATCAGGCAGGTGATGCTGGACGGGTTTAAAGGTGACAAGTAACTAGGCCATGGCGTGTGCTTGGCGTCTTGCCAGACGGTGGGAATCAGGTTAGAAACGTCAAGGGTGATGACAGTGCACTGGCTGTCGGGGTCCGGTAAGGATATCTAGAACCGTCGAGTAGGGTCTTTGTGGAGTGGCTCCGGTAGGGTGGACTACGGTGTGGGCGAAGCGGATTTGTGGCCATGGACAAGGGCATCGGTGAAGTGCTACGGTGGTTGGGTTAAGGATGGTGTCGACGATGCGGATCTGCGACTCTGGACGGGGCGTCAGAAGCTGCTCCAGTAGGTTGGATGAGTGTGCGAGGAAGCGGATCTGAGGCCGTGGACTTGTGAGTTGGCAAAGCGGACCCGGTAGGGTTGAGAATGGTATAGGCGAAGCTACTCCGATAGGGTTGACGATGGTGTCGGCGAAGCGGCTCCGGTAGGGTTGAGGAAGGTGTCGGCGAAGAGGATCAGAGGCCTTCGACGGGGGCGTCGGTGGGGCAGCTCCGGGGGTGTGTGGACGAAGCGTCTCCGGTGGGGAGTACGAATGAGCTGCTGCAGATGCGCCGCGGTTGACGAGAGTACCGGCGAAGCAGATCCGACGCCGTGGACAAGGCCAACACTGAATGGGTTGTGGTACAGTGGTGGATGAGCAGTCTACTTCTTTCTAGGGGAGGTGGGAGGGGTAGATGAGGCCGCAGAAGCAGATCCGACAAGGTGGACGCTGCTGGCAGTGAATGGGCTCTGGTACGCCGGTGGATGAGCAGTCTAGGGTTTCGAGAGGGGAGGGGTAGAAATGCCGATGAAGTACGGACGGTGTCATGTAAGATGCTCTGGTGTTGTGGAGTTAGTCATTTTGGGGGGAGGGGGAGAGGAAATGGGGGTGCCGTGTGGTGGGGGAACTGGGAGTTACCAAAGCATCCCTGACCTATTATGTAGATGAGGGCCATGTTGTAACTGTTGGTCTCCGTGCACCAAGGATAAAAGGGGAATATCACATGCTAAAGACTAGGTGGTGGAAATTTAAGAAGGATGCGGGATATTTTGCCGCCCGCGGGACCGTTCATATCCAGTTTCAACTAATTTTGGACCGTGCTAGTGGGAAGGTCATGCGAGACTGTGTACACGGGGCACGCGTCAGCAGAATAACTGGTGTGAAGTCCAGCCTAGAAAAAAAAGACAATAACTCGGGATGATGCGCTGATAACTTGGACGTTCACACGGGCGTGGCCAATCGTACGGGTGTAGAGGCGCGTTCACAAAAAAGGGATCAACCTATGTATTTCTCGTGTAAATATATAACTTAGTGCCATTGGTTATTTACTTTAAACATAATGCATTGACGTGTTAGTGTAGAGGTGCACAAAAAGAAATGGATATTGTAGTCCGCTACTTAAAAGTGTTACCTCATATGATTACATAGCCTCCATTTCATAAATTGCGTACCCGTTGAATTCATATATGAATATTACATATATTACTTCATAATAGAACCTTAAATCATCCAAGACTAATTAATTTGAATGCAAGAGTAACAATGGTGCATGTACATGATAGCTACATAGGTTGTTTGAACAAACATCACTGTAACTTTGGCATGCACAACTGAAAAGGTTTATTTAGATAGAAAAAAATGTGATATGTGAGTGTCCAATCTTTATAGTGTTGAATCGATATTGTACCTTTGGCCAAGATACGAAGTAGATATTGATTTATGTTCAAGCGATGCACGTCCACGATCGCTAGATAGTGATATGTGAATGAATTGTGCAATCTCTCTCACTTGCATACATATCTCATTTCCCTGTGGGCATTGGAATCACACACGCGCACTTCATCTATTTCTCTCCCTCCGTCAAGGTTAGAATTCGTCTTTCAACCCCGTCCTACAAGTCTCTCACACAAAAACACACACGCTCTCTCCGTCGAACACGCCCACCCACAGCCACTAATGTCTCAAAGTATAATTATGTCTCTCACACATATGCCTAAGGTTAACTCGAGTTTCGGAACCATATGAATACATACAATGGGATTCCAGCAGAGCACCTTTTGTTTTGAGATTTCGCTCTCTCTCTCTCTCTCTCTCACACACACACACACACACATGCGCGCGCGCGCGCGCGCGCATTGTTTCTCGCTTCATTTTTTCTGGCACTTGCATGCACATCGTTTGTTTATCTTCGTGATGCTTTAAGTATGCCTCGCACACATGCTATCTAACATCCCTTAATATAGCTAGATATGTGTCACACAAACTCCTTCTCCCTACTACCAAGATGCCCATGCGTTGCATGGAACATCAAGATGCATTTGTATGAGTAGTTTATCTTGTGGGAGAAAAGGATGAACGAGGGAATGCCTTCTTTGCAAATGTGGAGAGGGGTGTGGGTATCTTTTTGCAAAATGGCCATAGTTTCATTCCTATCCGTCGGATATAAATCGGATGGCCTATATTGCAGGATGGCAGGAACACCATCATCACCAACTCTGTTTTTTATAAGAGTAGAGATATGTAAGTGTCACTGCCCCCCCACACACACCCACACCCCCCACACACACTTCCCAACACCGAAGGAGTAGGGTGACACCTCTATCTTGATACTAATCTATCGACTGGCTTCTCTCTCAAACACACACACACACACACACACACACACACACAAACTACCCGACACCGAAGGAGTAGGGTGGAACCTCGATCTTGATAGTAATCTATCTACTCCTCTTTCAAA
>NC_041385.1:82090494-82099517 GCF_002162155.2 Triticum dicoccoides
CCCCAACAATGAAAGCAGAAGGGTGACAACTCGATCTGATCATAATCTATCAATTGGTTTCTCTCTCAAACATTGTGTCTCTATGCCTCGCTTAGTAGCCCCCTCGATATGTAGACTTCTTGCGCGCGCACAGCTATAATGATGATGACGCTGAACCCAGTGTGCCTCGTTTTTACCGGCCTCATGTGATAGTTTTCACCCTGTTTTCTGTTAATTAACAAGGCAACCTTTTCTTTTTTACTACTAGTGAAACTGAAATCATTCGGGGCAGACATAAAATATATCACTTCAACCTAATTATCGCAATAACTATTTTAAAAGAAACTAGCTAGATGCCCGTGCGTTGCACGGAGCATCAAGATGTATTTGTATGAGTAGTTTATCTTGTGAGAGAAAATGATGAACGAGGGAAGGCCTTATTTGCGAACGTGGAGAGGGGTGTGGGTATATTTTTGCAAAATTGCCATAGTTTCCTTCCTATCCGTTAGATATAAATCTGACGGCCTATATTGCAGGATGGCACGCACACCATCATCACCAACTATGTTTTCTACTCCCTCTGTTCCTAAATATTTATCCTTTTAGAGATTTCAACAAATGACTACATACGGAGAAAAATGAGTGAATCTACACTCCAAAATATGTCTACATACACATCTGTATGTGGTAGTCCATTTGAAATCTGAAAAGAAAAATATTTAGGAACGGATGGAGTATAAGAGTAGACATGGAGATATATCTCCAGCATGGTCTACAACAAAAATGTGCTGGATTGGTTAGCGCCGGATGCGCGCAACGCGATGACCTGAGTTCGAATTCCGTCTTTAACTTTAGATTTTTATATTATATATTACTTATTTAATATATAATTTTTTCGCTACTGTACTGATAGTGCAACCCACAGAGTACTTAGAATACAAGATTAAGGATGGACTTGTTTTTTTTAACTTTCTGTATGAAGCTGTAGCCACCCTGCAAGTCATGTGTACACTATACATGCAATTAACTTTTTATAGAGGGACAATCATACACGCAATTAACTCAAATGGATTGGATGTCACTCTATTATTTCCAGGACAAGAGCATCTCCAATGGTAGCCGGCAAATTTCCTCCTGCTTCCTTCCGCTGAGGACGACATCAAACGCCAGCGGTGTACATTTTCACAACTCTAACCAACCAAATGAAATTCGTGAAAACACGGACTGATTTCATATAAGCATGAAGGATTTCGTATAAAAAAGCCGGATCTTCATATAAACATGATGGATTTCATTACATTTACATGAACTAAGCGGTGCTAATCCGGCTCTCTTGGTATAATTAATACTCCCTCTGTCCGGAAATACTTGTCCTAGAAATGGATGCATCTAGACTTATTTTAGTTATAGATACATAAATTTTATCCATTCTTAGAACAAATATTTCCCGCTGGAGAGGGAGTACATAATCTAAATGGTCGCCTGCGGATCCCTTTGTCTTCCTCATGTCCGACAGACACTTGTGGGGTCGACGAAGGTCCTCGGAAGAGATGTAGCCGCAAAGAAACCACCTGAATGCGCAGTCATCGCCTTGGCGGTGGCCTTCATGGGACCCAAGTGGCGGCGGCCTCCCGTGTTCTACTTCTCCTTGATGATGGCGGCAGACACAGAGAAGTTGGCCACCGACTCGTCGCTCTCCATGCACTCGGCTTCTATCTCCGCTTGCATGGTGCTGCCGCAGGCACGGGAGGCCCGGCCACTGGTGGCGCGGTACGACGCGGCAGCGACGATGCCTGTACCGGCATGCTCGCCGCCGTGCCGGCATGGAGCAACTTGCCACTCCTCATCGAGCTGAACTGGAGCGGCGAGTTGCTGAACCACGCGCCTGCTTGGGGCGGCAACTTGCTCCGTCGGGCCAAGCAAGGTTGGTGACTCACCGAGCGGCCTCGCCCGTATCCGGAGGGCTCGGCGGGCCACCCATCCAGGTAGTATGCTGGAGAACGGCTCCTCGGAAGCCATCAGAAGAGTGGAGAAAATGGTGAAGGAGGAGATGGGGGAGCGGCGGAGGGGTGCGATTCTAGCTCGATGTCCGCCTGGCCTCGTTTAAATAGAGGGCGGACGGTAGGAGCTTGGCTGGTGTCTGGCCTCATTTAAACTAAGGGTGGACGGGAGGAGCTCGGCCGATGTTGCCTTCAATTCCGGCCCGCTCATAAACGGACGTGTGGCCGGAGTAGGTTGCTCGGTTTGCATGCGGGTTTAATGGAGGGGTTTGATGGAGGCGAGGAGGCATGTTCATCTGAGCGTGCAGCGGGCGGAGCAGTACTATTTGATTTGACAGCGGGCGGTGTAGTTCCCGATACGGCTTTAATGTAGACGAGGGAGGGAGTAGCGGTTCCCGAAATGTTGAACGGCCAATGCATCCTCCTTCAATTAATGCATGAGGGAAGTAATGGAAGGAGGACCGGGAAAAGAGGCTTCACAATGTGAATGCAACGCAGTTTGCCCTCATATAAAGGCACCCCTCCATTCCAATGCATCTACCACATCGTACGCACCTAAGCATTTGCCTAAGCACCTACACTAAGCGCAAAAGTGCTCACTCTAGACCCATGGCGGCAATGCACGCGAGCGGCCAGTGGCTGTGCCAGATGGTCCACGACACCGGCCTGCGGCATGGCACCGAGGATCGTCTCCAGAAGGTGTTGGAGACTGGCTTGTGGATGGCCACTGTCGATGCCAACTATGACTCTCAGTTGGACCAGATGGTCGTTGCCACCACCAACAAGTTCGCCGTCCTCAAGAAGCTCGCGGACGACATCGCCGTACTCCTCCAGCCCGCCCACCCGGTCTCCTCATTGCCTGCCACCCTAATCGGCCTCCATGGCCAGAACCTCTTTCAAGCACTGGTGGCCCTACGACTGCCCGCCGACGCCACGAAGAATGTCCACCTAGAGGTCGCGCTCGCCGCGAGGCGCCTTGCCCTGCAATAATTCATCAACCTACCATCCACGTGTACGAGCAAATCATGTACATAGGTATCTACAAGGCCAGTGAGGATGCTACGACGTTGGCCTTCCTCAACCGGCTGGAAACCTTGGATGCCTTTGCTGAGAAGCACCTTGACCTCGCCACAAAATCCGCCGCTCCTTAACCGCTGGTCGGTGGCCCGGCACACTAAGTTGAGGAGGAGGAGGTCGTACGTTGATGGATGCATCTTTCTTCTTGCCTCCTGTAACCACCACTGCGATTGCATCATCATGGCCTTAATTCTTATTGTGTTATTGCATTCTCGTTCCAGTCAATACCTACATGTGCGATCCCTTTGCTTAATTATATGCATCACTGTAACTAGTACTCCATCCGTCAATTTATAAGTTGTGCTTACTTTTCCATCAACTTCGTGCAACGCGCGGGCATCTTGCTAGAAACACTAGAACATGTTGGACCGCACATGACCAAACCGATGATGCGCCAACCTAGCTACTACATACCCTGCTTATCTGGCGGAAATAGCCTTGCCCTAGCATTTCCAATCGTTATTTCTATCTATTGATCGTGCCAAGGAGCAGAACCAAATGTTACAATTTATACATGTTTCTGTACTCCTACTCCTATAAAAGACTCAGTTGGTGATGGTGGTGTGTCTACCATCCGTCGTTTCTAACCATTAGATCTGCATCTAACGGTTGTGAGGTAAGTTGTGGCATTTTTGCAACAATAGCCCACTTCTCTGCTCCAGTTTGCAGAAAATCCCTTATTATCTTGAAAGCAATCACATCCCTCCCTCACCTCATCAAAACATCCCGAGAAATATATTTTGAGTGAAAAGTAATATATTAGGAGTATATCAAAACAAGAGTGATTTCTTTCAAGTTTGTGAACAAGTACTACTATTCTACTACTTTGGATCCGTCGCAACACGCGGGCACATTGCTAGTAAAAGGAAAAGGCCTGCCGCGTTCGCGTCGCATCCCCACATGCCCGGGAATCGGGTGTACTCCATGGCCCATCCGGCACGACACATAGCTTAGGGAAGGCGTGTTGCCTAGGATTTTCACTTTCATGTGGGACCGTCATTGAGCAAACCGACTATTGGCAAACCGCACCCCGCACGCCGCCGGGTTGGAAAACAAAAACGACGGGAAGATCTAGCTGTAGCACAGAAGCCAAGAAATTTGGTGTCAGATGGGGCTCATTGATAGAGTAGGAGCATTCCGTACTACTACTCCTACTAGTACCCAGTTTGTATTATACAACTAGTACTACCACTATACAACTAGGTACGTGGACGGCACAACATCGTAGGAACAAAAAATAGGAAGATCTTGTTTTGGGTGATTTATCTTTTTTTCAGTCAACATAGTATGAATAATATGATGTTGGGGGCACCCATGAAGCTTATGTGGCTTGGTTGCATGGCTATGAAAGGTTAGAGAAAAATAAATAGATAATGTGTTTAGAGTACACTCCACTAAATAGATATACTTTGGATCCATTGCAACGCACGGGCCGACACATCTATATCTATACCCCCTATATAGTGTGTGAATAACTTTGAAAGTTGGTCGTTGGATGAAGCCAATCCGACAGTACAAAGATGGCAAATTCGAGCACTACTGGCTATTGGATATCATCTATATTCCACCAGATTCTACCACATATAGAATCTAGAAGACTCCATGGTAAGGAATGACGAATAAGAAACACTTATGAGGAGGAAAGGTATAGTAATTTTCGGTTAGGTAGTTCCCTTTTTTTATAACCTAAGTACTAGTACTAGTACTAATACCTACATAGTGGGAACATGTTCAGGTTTGGTACGTACTAGTAGGTGTGAGCAGGCTTTTGAATGTGATGGGAACAAGGTAAAGATTAATTGACGTTTTTGGTTTCGAGGCCCGAAACGGATCCCGATGAGTTTAGTGGAACATAAATTTCAAGTAGACTACACTCCTCAAATGCGTAAATATTATGTTACTGTCAAAAATTGGCACAAAATACGAAGGAGAAAAATGGAAGTACTACTAGCAACTCATGATTTAACTACTCGCATGCGCGCAGTGGAGTAGTAATGTCTTTCTTCTGCCCTCACGTCCACTCAATTTGCATGCGCTGTATTAATTGACCATCGATGAAGTGAACGACTTTACACACGTCAAATTATCACATGGGGTGGATCTTGGTACAAAATTGCATCCGCCCATGTACCCGCATGTGTGTGCGAGGGAATGAGTGCATGCGTGGCGTGCATACACATCTTCGCTTCGTGCATGTACCGACAGTATGGCTCAGGGAGGACGAGTACATTCTTCTGGAACCAGCAACACGTCATTGTGATCAATCCACACAAGGAGGTCGCGACAACGCCTCCACATGTGCCACGTGGCTTCATGAACTGTAAGAGAGACACTGTGTAGCGTGCCATTCGAATTCTAATTTACGTGTTTTGCACATACTCGAAGTACTAGTAAGGTACACATGCATTGCACGCCTCAGATTTTGCAACCAAATTATGAATAAATACCACACTATAGCATGTAAGCTCTCAGTCATATATGCCTGATGTATACCTTCGTTTAATTCTTATAGTTTATCTCATTCAAAATCAATTAATTTTTATAAAAAATCTAGGGCCTCTTGGATTCATAGGATTTCCAAAACACGGAATAGGAAAAACATGGGATTATAGTGGAGTGACGTCTTGAATCCTACAGGATTGTATGAGTGTTTGATTGTGCATAGAAAAAACACAGAATTCTTTCAAGGAGGTTTGAGTGGATGGGATGTTTCCTATGAAATCTAGTGCAAATGAATCATATGGAAAAATTCCTATGGTTTATGATCCTATGAATCAAACAACCAAGATAGGAAAAATTCCTAGGATTAGAATCCTCCATAATTCCTTTGAGAATCCTTTGAATCAAAGAAGCCCTTAATCTATTTTATGATTCATGGAATTGTGTGTTGTAAAGCATAAATTAAAAACAAATAATGGCAATTCAACTAGAAAAAAGTTTGTGCAGTTATGATACGGAAGATTCTAGAACAAAGGAGAACCACTGTTGTTTTGAGGTTTGTGCATTATGCTTAAGTTCAACCATGGAGTTTGCTAAATTGTACATGTGGCAAAATCCGGTGGGGAGCTAGAAGATGGTGCGAGGGGCCGAGTGGAGGGAGACTATGAAGGAGTGCACAAGTGCAGGATCGATATTTAGAGAGAGGGGGAGAGAACGTGCGTTGTTGCGCGCAGTGGTGGAGCCATGAAAAATAAATGAGCTAGGTGTCCAAGCATTGCTAATCCTTTACGAGGAGGCCAATTCATGAACTTAAACCATTTTTACTAGCAATTTTCTAATGATCACATTCATATTAGCCTCGATATATAGTGATGTTAGGGGGGGGGGGCAGGGCCCTTGCTGCCCCTGTCTTCGCCATTGTGCGCGCGTCTGAGAGATGAAGCAGAAGGCATGGATGATGAGAGGGGGACGTTGGATATATAATTAATGTGGATGTATTAGCTATATAATTAATGAGAGGGGTTGTTTGGTTCTAGGCCTAGGATTGCCACACTTTGCCTTACAATGTTGCCAAACTTCCCTGGGGTTAGTTCTTCAAAATGAGAGCCACAAGTTGGCAAGCCTAAGGGAATCTTGCCACACTTGTTGTGTGTATGTGATGTGGGACCATAGTGTGTCTTGCCTAAGATGTAGCTTGAACCAAACACACACCTAAGTTGGTCAAATTTGCCTAACCTTAGGTGTGGCAAGCTTTGGCAAACTTAGTCTCAAACCAAACAACCATGTAATCCTATATAGAGAGGTATAGATTGATCGATGTGGACGTGGGGAAGAGGGTGAGACCTCACTAGATATATAGATTGATCGGTTTGTGTGGAAAACTATGAAAGACCTAGCTATAGACACACACACACATAGAGGAACATCGATCGTTGCGCATGCACGCGTGAGAGATAAAGAATGCCCAATATGATGGAGAGGGGGATGCGTGTGGGTGTGTGCCTTCATGGGAGACCGACCTGAAGAAAAAGATTGCATTGGTGCGATGGATAATACCGGATGGTAGAGTGTGTGCATGCATGCACAAGAGAAAGTTAGTGGTACAATTATAAAGAGAAGACGACTGTGTGGGTGTAAAAGACTAGGTGAGGTCATAATCAATGTAAAGTTGAATTCAAATATTTGAATAAGAGATCATGATGTTTGAAACCCATGCATGCATGAATATGATGGAAATCTGTGCAGTGTGGTTTGGAAATGAGCATGTTGTAATGTATACACATTGAACAAGGTCAGACTGATTTGAATTTGAGATACCGGTGGCAGACATCGTTTGGCCACATTGCATCCGTGCATGGACACACTATTCTAATTGGAGATGATGGGTGGCTTTCGCATCACATATCTATATCTATACCCCTATATATATTATATTATATATTTTTATATTGTGTGCCGGTAACTTTAACTTTGAAAGATGGTCGTTGGATGAGGCAAATCCGATGGTGCAGAGATGGCAAATTTGAGCACTAGTGGCCATTGGATATCATCTAGATTCCACCAGATTTTGCCACATGTACAATCTAGAAGACTGCATGGTTGAACTTAAGCATAATGCACAAAACTCAAAACACAAGAACTTCTTCTTTGTTCTAGAATCTTCCGTATCAGAATTGCCCAAATGTTTTTCTACATGATTTGCCATTATTTGTTTTTACTTTATGTCTTATAACACACAATTCCATGAATCTTAAAATAGATTAGATTTCTTATGAAAACTAGATGATTTTGAATGAAATGAACTATAAGAATTAAACAAACATCTACATCATGCATATATGACTCAAAGTTTACATGCTATAATGTGGTATTTATTCATAATTTGGTTGCCAAATCTCATGCGTGCAGTGCATGTATACCTTACTAGTCTAAATGGTGTTTGTGTGTGTGCGTGTTGAGGTGCAAATTGTCTTTTTTTGGGTACACGTTAAGCTTGTTCTCTCGAAATTTCAAGCCGTGCCTTGTTATGCCGAAATTTCAAGCTAGCGTCTCTGTCTATCATGCTGCAAAACTCCCGCCTCTACAACCCGTGCCTTGTTACCCCGAAATATTTAAGATATATCTTTGTCTTGTTATGCTCCAAAAACTCCCTCCATCTCAACCCGCGCCTTGCTATTCCAAAATTACAACACTCGCAAAAACTCCCACCTCTTGTGAAATCCCGACACGTGAAATGCTCGTGGTACCCTTGAACCGAAAGAACCGCCTCAAATCGGTGGGGGTACTCTCGTAACTTACCCCACATTTCGGACAAGCGCGTCCCTAAGCCATGGTTCCCCACTCCCATCCCATTCGCCCACCCATTCATACACCGAGGCCGCGAAAACCCATGAAGTCCCACACCCTCCTCCGTTCGCCACCCAGCCGGAGCCTCTTCCCTAACGATGTCGTCCACAGCAACACCTCGACGTGCCTCATCCACCATATCGGATGAGGATCCTTCGTCGATCTCGTCATCCCGCCGGCTCAGCCATCCCGTCCTCCACCTCCAAGGAGCTTCCACGATGTTCCCCTCATCTTTTTCACCACCTCCATTCCCACACCGCCATCTTCACCTGCACCAACGGAAGAGCATCATCATCACCGTTTCCACGGATGAAGATGTAGCCTAATCGGCGCCACCAAAGAGGTTGTACACTAATCGCCGCATTTTCTTCTTGATTCGATCTCATGGTGCTGCCGGCGCTCGGTCCCAAGCCGACACGGCGCGGCTCCATCCACGGCGGCATCGCCGGCCACTTCCTCCATGGCTTCGCTCCCTCGGTAGCGACGTCCCCATCAGTAGGAGTTGCTGCTAGTTTAGCTCTCTCTCGCACTGCTGCTATGCTCTTGCTCTCGGTCCCCTGCCTGGTCTGCTCTTGCTATTACTCTTGCTCGCGCTGCTACTCTCGCTCTTGCTCTTGCTTGCGATGCTGCTCCGATTTAGCTACACTTCAGTCGACTGAATCGACTTTTGAGTCAGTCGAT
>NC_041385.1:82099705-82104136 GCF_002162155.2 Triticum dicoccoides
GGGGGGGGGCTAGAGGGATGGTCGGGGCGGCGGCGGAACGGCGGTGGGGAGTGTTTCAGGGCGGGCGGGGCGGTGTACCGCCGGTCGCAGGCGGCGGGGGGCGGCTGTTTGGCCGGTGGTGGCTGGCGGCTCAGGGGTGTAGAGGTTGAAGATGAACTGCAGGCCCTTGATTTTGTATCCAATGGCTGAAAAATCAACTGACCAGGGATGAAAAAGTCAGTCGACTGACATGTAGCCTCACCTCTAGTGCATTCAGTTTCGACAGTAAAATTCAGTTTCAATGGCAAAATTCAGTTTCGACTGTTAAGTTCAATTTCGACAGTTAAATTCATTTTCGACAATTAAGTTCATAGATGAGCGGCTGATGTATTTTACATCTAGCACTTTGTGGTTATGTATTTTATGTCATCTATTGGAGATGCTATTAGAATTCCACTCAGGTTAACGTTGTCTCTCTTGTCCTGCTTCAGCCTCGGCGTCGTACAACTCACCGGAGCTGCTCCAACGATGAAGCCCTCCATCATAGCGGAGCCGTACCTCGGGCTCCATCTCCATACGCCTAAGATCTTCTTCCCCTCCTCCGACAGCCATGTCAGCCGGAGCATCCTCACCGGCCAACCCAATCACGCAGAGATCGACATGGCTTCGCCAAAGAGGTTGTACACTTGTTGCATCTCGTTTTTACTCTACATGTCATATATATTGTCCACTGAGCACACGTAGTATCCTGAAATATGATTATTTTATCCTACTATATGACAGGCAGTGAGGTACCAAGCAACTTAGCTATCCATGATGGACTCTCTTGAATGCCATCATTATTTATATCTGTGCGTTTGAGCTGTGCATTTGTCGATAGGCCTGGGAGTTGAGCTAGTAGGGCAGTGGCCTGGGTCCAAAGTAATAGAAGTAGCACAAAAACATTTTTTTAGTGTAGGATTTTCCTTGCTCAAGCCTGCCTACTAGAATCACCAGTGATTGAAAGGAAAAGTGAATGAAAAACATAGGAATTGGAAAGTTTCCTATATATGGAACTACTTTTCATGAATTTGGTGCAAAGGAATGGAGCAAAGGAAAACTGTAGGATTTGTGAAGGAAATATGCCCTAGAGGCAATAATAAAGTTATTATTTATTTCCTTATTTCATGATAAATGTTTATTATTTATGCTAGAATTGTATTAACCGGAAACATAATACATATGTGAATATATAGACAAACATATTGTCACTAGTATGCCTCTACTTGACTAGCTCGTTAATCAAAGATGGTTAAGTTTCCTAACCATAGACATGAGTTGTTATTTGATTAATGAGATCACATCATTAGGAGAATGATGTGATTGACTTGACCCATTCTGTTAGCTTAGCACTTGATCATTTAGTATAGTGCTATTGCTTTCTTCATGACTTATACATGTTCCTATGACTATGAGATTATGCAACTCCCGTTTACCGGAGGAACACTTTGTGTGCTACCAAACATCACAACATAACTGGGTGATTATAAAGGTGATCTACAGGTGTCTCCAAAGGTACTTGTTGGGTTGGCATATTTCGAGATTAGGATTTGTTACTCTGATTGTCGGAGAGGTATCTCCGGGCCCTCTCGGTAATGCATATCACTATAAGCCTTGCAAGCAATGTGACTAATGAGTTAGTTGTGACATGATGTATTATAGAACGAGTAAAAAGACTTGCCGGTAATGAGATTGAACTAGGTATTGAGATACCGACGATCGAATCTCAGGCAAGTAACATACCGATGACAAAGGGAACAACATATGTTGTTATGCGGTTTGACTGATAAAGATCTTCGTAGAATATGTAGGAGCCAATATGAGCATCCAGGTCCCGCTACTGGGTATTGACCGGAAATGAGTCTCGGTCATGTCTACATAGTTCTCAAACCCGTAGGGTCCGCATGCTTAATGTTCTGTGACGATTTATATTATGAGTTATGTGTTTTGATGAAACCGAAGGTAGTTCGGAGTCCCGGATAAGATCGGGGACATGACGAGGAGTCTCTAAATGGTGGAGACGTAAAGATCGATATATTGGATGACTATATTCGGACATCGAAAAGGTTCCGAGTGATTCGTGTATTTATCGGAGTACCGGAGAGTTACGGGAATTCGCCGGGGAGAAGTATTGGGCCTTATTGGGCCATAAGGGAAAGCGAGAGGGGCTGCCTAGGGCAGGCCGCGCCCCCCAAGGCCTAGTCCGAATTGGACTAGGGGGAGGGGCTTCGCCCCCTCCTTCCTTCCCTTCTCCCTTCCCCTTCCTTCTCTCCTACTCCTACTAGGAAAGGAGGAGTCCTACTCCCGGTGGGAGTAGGACTCCCCCCTTGGTGCGCCCTCCTCCTTGGCCGGCTGCCTCCCCCTAGCTCCTTTATATACAGGGGCAGGGGGCACCCCATAGACATAACAATTGATCTCTTGATCTCTTAGCCGTGTGCGGTGCCCCCCTCCTCCATATTCCACCTCGGTAATATCGTAGCGGTGCTTAGGCGAAGCCCTGTGTCGGTAGCATCATCAACACCGTCATCACACTGTCGTGCTAATGGAACTCTCCCGCAAAGCTCTGCTGGATCAGAGTTTGTGGGATGTCATCGAGCTGAACGTGTGCTGAACTCGGAGGTGCCGTACGTTCGGTACTTGATCGGTCGGATCGTGAAGATGTACGACTACATCAACCGTGTTGTGCTAACGCTTCCGCTTTCGGTCTACAAGGGTACGTGGACAACACTCTCCCCTCTTGTTGCTATGCATCACCATGATCTTGCGTGTGCATAGGATTTTTTTTGAAATTACTATGTTCCCCAACAATTTGTTCCTTTAGTGTCTCCTTGAAAGAAAAACCGTAGGAATTCTAATTTCCACTTGTCCTCCTTTTCATATTCTTATTCATGAAGCACAATACTAAGAGATAGTAGCATAATAGCATTATAACCGTACATTTTCTTGTGGTTTGACTTAATCTCACCATGCTTCTTTGCATCTCGTGATCTTCCAATTCTTGTGAATCAAACACCCAAATTGGCAGAAATCTTGTGTTTTTAAATTCTCTGTTTTGCATGTGCATTCCTATCCTATTCCTGTCCATTTCCTATCCCTGCATTGTTAGAATCCTCAAATTCAAACAAGCACTTACACAATTACTTCTGTTATAGATATGTGTCAAAGAAAACCTTGTGTGGTTTGTCCTGCTCCTGCGGCGATGTGTTCCACCCCAGCTCAGCTGCTCCAATGACGGAAGGGTTCACCACAGCAGGGATCCGCTCTCCAGACTGTCTTTCGTCGCCTCAGATCTTCTTCCCTGCCGCCGGCAGCCACGATAACTGCATTGCCATCATCAACTGAGCAGATGACCTTGAGGACTACACGGGTCCGCAAGAGAGGTTTCACTCTTCCGTGTTTGCTTACTTTATGCACCGCTTAATATGATGACATGCTACATTATCGTCGTGTTAACCTATTAGACTCCGAGTTAGGTCCAAACTAATGCTGAAACTTGAGTTTTTAAATGGTTCTGGGGTACATATTGGGGCAGCAATCAATACTATCTTTCTACTATCTGGTTAATCTTGGGTGTCTACTATGATTTTCATGTTGGGTGCAAACAAACATTAAAGGATCCATTATCTGTATTTTTTAACTAAAGCTATTATCTGCCTGCTATCATTGGTTTTTGGTCTATCCACAGTTTGCTACCATCACTCTGGATTTGTGCATGCACTCCTTACATAATCTCACTATATTTTATTCCTATGCTTGCCAGTTATTGTACACAATGGAACTGATCATGTAGAGCAAAAAAGACGAGCCTTGCGTGGCAATAAAATTCCATGCAGACGTCGCTCCATGGTGGGAGCAAAGGCAGCCCCCCTCCACCCATTTCAGATTGTAATCAAGAGGAAGATAACTGTTATGAGGGGGATTCAGAAGGAGGAGACCACTCCTATTTACCCCATGAGGTCTTCGCTCTAACTTGGCATGCTGATGTTGGTAATATCATGCATATGGTGCCTTGCATTGCTTACTGTATACATCAAAGATGTCATCTGCTTAGTTTAGACATGCTTTGTGTCAATGCCATCTGTTTAGTTTCTTTATCGTATATGTGAATCATGCAATGCCATCTTGTTTAGCCATGCATCATATATGTGAATTTTGCAATGCCACCCTGGTTAGCCAGTCATCTTATATGTGAATTATATCATGCCATCATTTTTTATTACGTGTTAAATTTGTCAACAATTTTAGTACATTCAATTAGTCTTCCTGGGCATCCGCCATTCGACACGGTCATGGAAAAATCTAGAGTGGAAACAAGGTCCTCAGAGCAGACAATGCTATCCGACAAAGTGCATGTCTTGCTGGTTACAGATAGATCCTCAGAGGAGGATTCAGAGAGAGATGACCAGTCCTATT
>NC_041385.1:82104590-82122209 GCF_002162155.2 Triticum dicoccoides
CTCATATCGTGTGTATGGTATCTTGCATTGCTATGTCATTTGCTTATTTTAGACATGCTTTGTGTGAATGCCACCTGTTTAGTGTATAATTACCATATATGTGAATGATGCAATGCCATCTTGTTGCAAGACATTATATATGTGAATTATGCAATGTTATCTTGTTGCAAGGCATTATATATGTGAATTATGCAATGCCATGCTGTTTAGCCAAGTGTCATATATGTGAATTATATCATGCCATCCTTTTTTTCTATTTCTCATTGCTTTTGTCGACAATGTTTGTATATTCAACTGCTCTTCCTGTGCATCATCCATTTGAATTGGTGATGGAGAAATCTGGAGTGAAAACAAGGTCTTTAGAGCAGACAATGCTACCTGCTGAAGCAAATATCTTGCTGGTTACAGATAGCTCTTCAGAGGAGGATTCAGGTGCAGATGACCAGTCCTATTATCCCTCTGAGGTGTATGCCCAAACTTGGCAGGGTTATATTACTCATGTCATGCATATGATTTATTGCAATGCTTACTTTTTACATCATATACACAATATTGAATGCCATCTCCTTAGTTGACACATCATATATGTGATTGCCCTCTGCTCACTTCCTTAGTATATAAATCATATATTTGAGTTATATCATGCCATGATGTTTACATAGACAACATGTATCTGAATTATGGCATGCCAACCCATTTTCTAAAGACATAATATAGTTATATCATTTCATCTTGTTTATATAGTCATCATATTTTAAATTATGCCATTCTATCCGTGAATTATATCATGCCATCATGTTTCCATCGACGACATGTTTGTGATTTATGGCATGACAACCACTTTAATAGACACATTGTATAGTTATATCATGTCATCATGTTTACATAGTCATCATATTTTGAAGTATGTCATTCTATCCTGTTTAGTTAGCCATCATACATGTGAAATTGTGTCATGCTATCCTGTTTAATTAGCCATCATATATGTGAAATTATGTCCTGCTATTCTGTTTGGTTAGACAACATAAATGTGAATTATTTCATGCCCTATTTTCTTCCCTACTATCCATTGCACCTGTCTATCTTACAATGACTATACATTCAATTACTTTTCTTGTTTATCAGCTATTTCAATTGGAGGGGGTGATGGTAGTATCTGTGGGAGTAAACACACGGTCTTTAGAAAAGATCGTGCTACCTGTCGATGCAGATAGAACCACGGTTGTACTTGCCCAAGAACCAGCCCCACCACACATAACCCAGACTCACACAGATTGTACCCCTACCTAGTTGGGCAGAGAACCAGCTACACCCCTTATAATGCCAACCCCAGAAGATAGTAACACAGTTCTTGTTGACACAACATCGTCCCCACCACAGAGCACCCAAACACGAGCAGTTAGTAAGGCAACTGCAGTGCCCAAAGAACGAGGACCACCACTCCAAACCCCAAGTCAATGCTTAAAGCAGGAGAATAATAATTCTCAGGTTAGGTTCCGTAGCTATGGTTCATACTACTTTGCTCTTGCATCACTGTATTTACTCATACCAACTAATTTCAAATTTGAAGGATGCAATTGAAACTCCAATGGCACAACGGGTATGTTTTAAACCTGTTTCTTTAACGTGTTTTCTGTTGTAACTTGCTCTATGTTGATTTCAGTTTCAATTGAATAAACAGTTATGTTCTCATGCCATGCACATTACAAGTGTTGTTATTGCTGTGTAGTTTCCCACACTTATATTCTGTCTATGCTATTTTGTTTTAAATAGATATGATTCAAACTGTATCTATCTTGATTTGGCAACATAAACTAGAATGATATAGACCATACAATGACCATACTACATAGATATATGTTTGTTTCATGCTGTTATCCTGTCCACCTTACTACTGAACAGGTTTACCAAAATGAGTTTCATATACTACATTGTAAACCTGTGATGTGTTTGTTTGTTTCTCTTTTAGAACGCAGATAAAATATTGGAGAGAGTACCCCGTTATGCAATGCTAAAGGAAGTAATGTAGATAAGGTTCAAGATAGTGACACATCCCTGTTGGTCTCCAAGAAAGCTGATAAAAACTATATTGAAGACACTAAGACAACCCCAAAGTCCTGTCTTGATGTAGTGTTTGAGTTACTGGCTACTACTATTGGCACCAGCTCTTCGAACTCGTTGCCTGAATCAGTTTGGCTTCTTGAGTCTCAACTTCAAGTTGAAAGACATCGATCAGATGTTATGCGACAGGAAGCCGAAGGACTGAGGAAGTCCCTACAGAATTTAGATGCATACTTTCTGTTGTAACAGCAAGTGCTGGAGGATTTAAGCGCCAAACGAGAGAAAGTTAATAAGCTTGCTAAGCATATTGCCAACATTATGGGTACCCAGGATATTGTTTCTTGAGCTCTTCTGAAGTAGTTTCAGTTCTGGACTTTTTTTGCTGCGGTGTTTATATGCTGCTGTGTTCCCTATATTTGCACTGGTGGCGAACTTTGATGCCTAGTGGATGTAATATGTGTAATAGCCACGATAGCCTAGTGTAAGTTGCTTGCTTATTTATTTCCTTATTGTCTTTTTTATTTCTTTGCTTGTAGTTAGTGTAGTTCTTTTTCCGCGGTTTGCTAGTGGCCGCAATAACCTATTTTTTAAAACTAAGCCACAATAACCATGGGCTACATATTTACTGTAGTTACCATTTCTCTCCTACGGGCCATAGAAAGAATGGGCCTTCTACGGGTACTAGAAACAATGGAACTTATACGGGTCGTAGACACAATGGGCCTTCTACAGGCAGTATCATCAATGGGCCTTCTACGGGCCATATGATCGGTTGGCCAAACACGGGCCAATAACCGACCGCATTATGGCCGTAAACGGGCTACAGTTGGTCGTCCATTCATGGGCCGACCATAATGGGCCGTCGTTAATCGGCCGTATTGATGACGCTATGAAAACGCCCCAACATATTAACGGGCCACAAACGGGCCGACTGTAACCTCGGGCTAAATTTGGCCCACAAGCAGAAAATGACATTAATGGGCCGTAAGTAAACGAATGTTGGAAATGAGCCCAAGAATAAATGGGCCCTGAGAAGGCCGAAAGATAACATGGGCTGGAAATGGGCCAACAGAATAACGGGCCGTTAATGGGTATAAAGTGATACACTGTTCATTATGGGCCAGTTTCACCACGGGCCGTTAATGGGTATAAAGTGATACACTGTTCATTACGGCCCAGTTTCACCACGGGCCATTAATGGGCCAAGAGTTACAAAGGGCCTCATATGGGCCGAAAGACATCATGGGCCATACATGGCCAGAATTTAAAATGGGCTGGAATCATATTGGATGACCCAGATGACGCTATTGGGCCTAATTCGGATAGGTCGTAACGGGCCCTGGGTTAGCGGGCTGTAAATGGGCTATATGCGAACAAGCTGTTAACAGGCTTTCCATGGGCCGGCCCGCCACCTTTTGACCAAGTCAAACAGTCCAACCTTTTAACAGGAATGGGCTTCTATTGGGCTGTGCCACGTGTCGACGTATCATAGGCGCCTTCTGTCCAATGAGTGGATGACATATGTCCCGATGGTGAGCCGACATGTGTTTCCACCAGCCAATGATGATTTTACACGTGGAAAATCCCCATTGGTCGGGGCTGTTAATGGGTTATCGGATCCAAAACCAGACCCGATAGCTTAACGGTGTTCCGTTACGGTGGATGCCACGTGTCGGTCACCCTTGAAGAAATCACTTGTGTGACGCATGATTTATCGTCATGGAAGTGGGACACTTCCGTGATGATAATTTTGGTAATGTCATGGAACACTTCTACGACATCACAGGTATGACTATCTTGATTCTATCATAAAATCGTCATGGATGTACGTGCATGACAGAAAACATGACCTACTGTGACAAACACGTATCATCACGGAAGTGTTTTTTTTGTAGTGATGGATGGCCTATCAATGGTGTTGGATTCTGTCAAGATCTTATATATCCAAATGAATAGTTTTGATCTGAACAAGATTATTGGCTTACTGCAATGCTTTCCATGTCTGGAGAAGTTGTATATAAAGGTGATAATTTCACGCACATTGGAAGCCCGCTTATAGTGTACTAAAATTAACCATTCAGCTGTTTCTCTTTCGACACTCTTTTTTTAGACCTTAACTGTTTTCAATCTTCATGTCTATTTAGGCAATAGGACGGGGTAAGAATGTTATAACCAATCAATGGATTCATAAGCACCGGGATTTTCTCAGTTCTCATGACATTCGATTGAAGACAATAACGCTACAACGATATGTAGCCAACCATGCAAACACTAGATTTATCACATTCTTCATGCTGAATGCGAGGTTACTATTGTCCATCAGCCTTAAGTTTATCAGCAGCATGGTTTTGACGGGAGGGTATGTCGAAGAGCAAAAAAGGATTTTCAGGTTGGCAAAAGAGCTTCTGAACGTGTCGGGCTTCTATTTACAACATATTGTGGTCATAATCCAGTAAATTTTACGACCCAGGATGTTCATTCTATGTACCTGACCGATCCATTTGACTGTGAATGCCAAAAATAGTGTTGGAGTTAGATGTTGTTTCCCTTTTCAACCTGGGTTTTTTCTAAACCTGATGAACAATTAACCCTTGTGCTTTTGTACAGTTTGTAAGCTGGAGTTAGATGTTCTTGCCCTTTTCAAATCGGCTGTGATTGTCATATTTTCTTTGAAACAAGGCAAATGGCTTGTCATTCGTTTAATTTAGAGTGAAATATTGTAACAAATCCCAACCAAGGGAAATAAAATCACTCTCGCCGGCTGCTTGAGCTCACTGTGCATTACAGAAGCCAAGTGATTAGCCCCCACCAGCACCCACAAACTTATTTCGAACTAGCACATCAAATGGGCTATAAATTTTCATTGGAAAGGCTGCATGACCATGACAGATTTGGATTCTGACATTTCTGACCCACGAGGAAATAGCCTATCCAAGGTGGTGTCGACTTACTAGCCAGTAAACAAACAATTCTGCCTACCAGCCATTGGATTGACATCCAACATCTGTCGTGTATCTTCTATCTCTTGTCTTCTTCCTCCAGCCGCCCAAACCAAACCACCTGTTCGGCTCTGCCTACTCCCTCCTCCCATGGCTGGCTGTGCCTCCGCCGCCCTACCGTACCCTTCAATGTTGGCCACTCCCTCCCTCTATTCCCCCACATGTCCTGTTATTCTCCGGCGACGTCAGCCCCAACATGCACCCGCACCCGAACCAATCAACCCTCGTACTCCCCTCCGCCTGCGACTGGACCGGTGCATCTTCCACGGCTCCTGTTTGTTCCGTCCGAGGCCTCGTCGTCGTCCTCCGCCTTGGTTCGCTTGCCGGCCGCGGTGCATCGCCCTCTTGCATTGTCAACATCGTCAACAACCGAGAGGAACAAGGAGATGACTATATGTGGAGAGGATGAAAGTAGGGACCCACCAGCATCATGGTAGTACGCAAGCAAGTGCCTCGTTATTACAAGCCCAAAAAAGGTTCCTCCTAATGGTTGGGCGTCTGGGGCTCAGGCCATTGTCAACGTAGTCAATAAACGAGAGAATTACACTACGAGAGGCTGACACCAGGGACCCGGTAGGTCGCACAATTTTTTTTGAGGAACAAGCACTTGTTATTTATACTAGCTTTAGCGACGGATCAGGGTAACAATGGTGTTGTGCGGGGGCTGTGGCCTGTCTAGCCAGGGTTTTATTTATGTTTGCCACATCGTGAGCTCAGTTGTGTTTTTTTCTTGCTGAAAATGGCTAGCCCAGTTTTATTTTTTTAAAAGAAATACCCAAACGAGGCCTACTTGCTTTATCAGCCCTGCTGGGCTTTCAAGATGAGGAGAGTTTCATTCAGTTTGCACATAAATGGGTTGTACATTTTTAAAACACATCAAACCAGGAATTAGTTTCAATTTTTTTCATTACAAGATTTTAAATTCCTTTGATTTTTATGCGTGGCCAATTATTTGGATTTTATATCTATATAAATTATTTTTTCAAAATAGTTTGAATGTGACTCGATATTTCGGGATTAAAAACAGTTGACTGCACCGAAATATGCAAAATTTCATATAATTTTTAACCATGGCCACAATATGGGGTGTAATGCTAACAAAAAGAAGATGGGCTCCAAAAAAATTCTTAAGAATTAGCAAATGGATTGTAAATTATTAGAAATAATTGCAGATGGGCTATATGGTGTTTTCCACAGATTTGAGGCTGACTTGTGCGCCTACTACAAGTTGACGCGTATGCTTTCCTAAAAAAAGGTTGATGCACACGCAACGCCATGTCAACTTAATCAACACACGGGAGCAGTGACTGTTGCATGTCCATCCAACGGTCGTTGTGCTTCTTCAATCTCTTCTCTTCCTGCTCCAGGTGCTCAAACAAGTGTCGGCGGGGCTGCCTACTCCCTCCTCCAGTGGCTGGCTATGCTGCCGCGCAGGCCTCACCGCCCCACCGTACTCCCATCGCTGGCCTAGCCATCCCTCTACTCACCCACACCTGTTGTTATTCTCCGGTGACGGCAGACGAACCAATAAACCCTCATACTCCCCTCTGCGTGCGAAACAATTGCCGAGTCTTCCCTAGCTCTGTGTCGTTCCCTTCCTAGGCCTTGCCGTCGTCCACCGCCCTGGTGCTCTCAGCACGGCGTGGTTAACATGGTCAATGAACGACATCCATCAGAAGTGGACTGTATGTGGAGAGGCTGATAGCTGGGTCCACGGCCGCATGCAAGGAAATGCCTCCTTATTACACGTAAACTAATGATTCCTCCACCTAATAGCTAGGACCCACCGGAAGGGCCTATGTATTTCGCAAAAAAAATGCCCCCCCTGCTGATAGGTCGGACCCACCAGCTATATCTTCGCACGCAAGGAAGTGCCTCCTTATTACGCACAAAAAATGAATACCCCCTACTAGCTGGGACCCACCATACTGGGACGCTGACTTGTGAGCCGACTAAATTGACGGGGACGGAGGGCTTTGTCAACTTAGTCAATATGAACGATTCTAGCTCCAGTGACCGTATGATGTCCATCCAACGGCCGTAGTGCTTCTTCAACCTCTGGTCTTCTTGCTCTAGCCGCCCAAACCAGCGCCAGTCGTGTCGCGTGCTCCTGCCTCCCGTGGTCGGTTGTGATGTCGTGGAGGCCTCACCGCCCCCTACTACTCCCACCGCTGGCCAGGCCATCGCTCTACTCACCCACACCGCCTGTTATTCTGCGGCGACGGCAGCCTCACATCGCAGCCGAACCAATGAACCCTCGTACTTCTCTCTGCGTGGGCTTCCACTGCCGTGTCTTCCCCTGCTCCATGCCATCCCCTTCCTAGGCCTCGCCGTCGTCCACCGCCCTGGTGCTCTCGACGCGGTGTGGTCAACGTGGTCAAGGAATTACTTCCATCGGAAGAGTACTGTACGTGGAGAGGCTGACAGCTGGGTCCATGGCAGCCGCAAGGAAGTGCCTCCATATTACGCGCAAAATAATTATTCCTCCACCTGATAGCAGGGACCCACCGGACGGGCCACCGTATTTCACACAAAAAATGATTCCCACCTGACTGTTGGGACCCACCAACTACATATTCGCATGCAAGGAAGTGTGTCCATATTACGGGCAAAAAATGATTCGCCCCCTGACTGCTGGGACCCACCAGCTACATCCTCGCACGCAAGAAAGTGCCTGACAGTCAGGACCCACCTGGTCAAAACGTACGTAGATTGTCATTCTGGTCGCGGACGTGTATGTACATACTGGTCGATGTAGAGGCGCGCACGTGTCGTAATAGAGGCGCGCACGTGTCGTAGTAGAGGCGCGCACGTAGCATGTACACGTATGTACAGCAGCCATGGTGCAAGAAAGTAAATACAACCATGTACATACATACGGGCGGGGTCTCGAATGCCTACTCGCGCATACATATGGCCAGGACTCGTGTACATGGCTGGGTCGGAATGGAGAAACTGCGTCGTCGCCGTTTCATGGGGAGGCAACGGGAAGCGTCGTGTTCATCGGGAGGCAACGGAACGCGTGTTGTTCATCGGGAGCCAACCGGCTTGGACGGAGAAGCCGATGGAAACGAGGCCTGGAGTACCGCAGAACGGAGGAAACGGCCTTGTGTTCGATCGGCCACGGTCGAAACGGGATCCTGCTCATCAGGAGGGGTCTGGTGTACCGCAAAACGGAGGAAACAGACTTCTGCTGGACCTCCTACGGTCGAAACGGGGTCCTGTTGATCGGGAGGGGTGTGGCGTACCGCAAAACGGCGGAAACGGACTTGTGTGGGAGCACTACGATCAAAACGGGGGTCCTGTTCATCGGGAGTGGTGTGATGTACCGTAAAACGGGACTCCACGGGATACTATTCATCTCCACTGTCAACCTCCTCCAGCCTCCAGAGGCTACTATTCATCCACCGTCGACCTCCTCTAGCCTCCACCTGCGACAGTTCATCCACGGGCTCTTGTTCATCCAACATTCACCGCGCGCTCCTCCACCGGCTACTATTCAACCAGCCCTCTCCATGGGGTCCTGTTCAACCACCCCAACACGGGCTACTGTTCATCTAGCCCTCCACCAGCTACTGTTCAACAAGCCCTCCACGGGGTCTTGTTCATCCAGGCCTCCACGGGGTCCTATTCATCCAACCCCACCCCTCAACTGTTCATCCACCCCCCAACAACGCTCACTGTTCATCTAGAGGCAGCATCGATCGGCTTCAGTTAGCAGTAGTAGCGAAGGAATCGCTCGATCGGGTTGAGTTAACAGCCATCGATCGATCGCTCAGGTTTAGTAACGCGTAGCCTGCAGTGCAATCGCTCGGGTTCAGTAGGCGAACGCCTCGCTCGGGTTCAGTTAGAGCCCAACGCCTCGCACCCACGCGCGTGCATGTACGAGAGAAACGCGCAAACCTCTATGCATTGTTCGGCCCCGACCACCCACCGAAACCGGGAACACCCTGATATTTTCCTCGCCCTCGCTTCTACCATGATTTTTTCTGTCATGGACGGCCCAAAGAATGTCATGCAGCTGCGTCTTCGGTCTGCCCAGGACGAAAAACCCATTTGCTGTCATGATTTTTTGTCATAGAAGTAGGAGCCCACCACATCTATGATGATACTGGGTTTTGTCACAATTATCATCATAGAAGTGTCATAAGTATGATAGGAAAAAAATTCGGCCCAAAATGTCACGAATGTGTCTTTTTTTTTGTAGTGTTGTTGACATCACCCTTGAGGTTAGTATGTTGGGAGGCGAAACTATAAGCCCCTATCTTTCTATGTGTCCGGTTGAAACGTTTTGCTCATGTGTATGCGGTGAGTGTTAGCAATCATCAAAGACTATATGATGGTTGAGTATGTGGACTTGCCTAAAGGCTCCGATACGTGACCCTTCCTGAAAAGATGATGAATTTTAGTTGCAAAGTTGACTGAGAACATAGTTTGTTGGTTTCCAATAGAGTTTATGCTTTATACTTCGATAGTGTGATGAATTGTTACTTATTTATGAGAAGTCTATGATAAAAGTTCGATGATAAAAAAATTATCACTACAAAAAAATACACTTCCGTGATCATACGTGTTTGTCATAGTAGGTCGCGTTTTTTGTCATGATGATTTTATGACAGAATCAAGATAGTCATACTTGTGCTGTCGTAGAAGTGTTCCATGACATTACCAAAATTATCATCATGGAAGTGTCCACTTCCATGAAGATAAATCGCGCGTCATAGAAGTGCTTTTGTCAAGGGTGACTGACACGTGGCATCCACCGTAATGGAACGCCGTTAAGCTATCGGGTCAGGTTTTGGATCCGATAACCCGTTAACAGCCCCGACCAATGGGAAATTTCCATGTGTAAAATTCTTATTGGCTGGACGAAACACGTGTCAGCTCGTGAGTGGGTCAGATAGGCGCCTATGATATGTCGACACGTGCCACGGCCCACCACTGGCCCATTTAGCTTACAAAGTCGGCCCGTTTGACTTGGTCAAAAGTTAACGGGCTGGCCCATGAAAAGCCTATTAACAGTCTCTTCGTAAATAGCCCATTTTACTGCCCGTTAACTCATGGCCCGTTAGGCCATAAAGGAAATTGGCCCGACAATGTCATGTGGGCCATCGAATATAAGCCCAGCCCATTTCACTTTCGGCCCATGTATGGCCCACAACATCTTTCGGCCCATATGAGGCCTTCGTATCTTTTGGCCCTTTACAGGCCCACGGTGACTCTAGCCCATAATGAACAGTAATTTTCTTTGTACCCCTTAACGGCCCGTGATTTACATGGGCCGTTTCCAGCCCGTGTTAGCTTTTCGCCTATTGACGGCCCATACATTCTTGGGCTCCTTTTTGGCCCTCGATTACTTCCGGCCCGTTACTGGTCTGTTCCCCTAATGGGCCAAATTCGGCCCATGGCAAGAGTCGACCCGTTACTGGCCTGTTACCCTAATGGGCCAAATTCGGCCCATGGCAAGAGTCGGCCCGTTTCTGGCCTATAAACCCGTTGCGCCATTTCCAGCCCGTCCTATATTCTGGCCCATTAACGACCCGTTATGCCTGTGACAGAATTAAGCCTTTGTTGTCCTACGGCCCGTTAATGGCCTGTTACCGTGCTGGGCCGATACCAATTACGCCCGTTTACGGCCCATGTAGACCCATTTATCCGACAGCCCGGGGCCCACCGATTCTACGACCCTGTTGGAGGCCCATTTATCAACGGCCCGTAGGAGACCCATGTATCCTACGGCCAGTAGGAGACCCATGGATCCTACGGCCCGTATATGGCCCATGGTTGTTGCGACCACTAACAAACCAGGGAAAAAGAAGACTAGGAAATAAATAAGGCCGAAACTAACACTAGGCTACTAAGGCGATTGCACAGATTACATCCACTCGGCATCAAAGATCGCCACCAGTGCAAATATAGGGAACACCCTAGACTATACAAAAATGGCTTGCTGTTTTCTTCAGCCGGTGGCTGCACGTTAAGAATAAATTTTGTATCGCACCAAAACAAATTACAACTATATAACAAAAGGAAGGTTGGCATAAAACTTAACAGTCTAGCAGATAAATGCACCACCAGAAGTTCAGAAGCTCGGTTCATTTGACCTGACTGTTACGTTTTCATGCTATATTGTCCGATGGAGCACCATAACCCTCGCCTTCATTTCCTCTAGGCTCCTGAACAACATAGAAAATGTCTGATAGTCTGGTTTCAAAACCATGCATATCTTGGCGACATCGAACAATGTCTCTCCTTGTTTCACAAAGGGTCTCTATTAGGGAATGGACTTGTGTCTGGAGCAGAGATACAACATTGCTTTGAGCTTGCATATCTTGATCATGAGGCAGTTTGGACGATATTACCTTAACAACCAACCCAGTATTACGCAGGAACGTGCTTTTGGCACTGTTAATGGACATGTACTAACCCACTGCAGCAAGAGTTGACATTGCGGTTATAGTTGCCTCGCCACCTTCAAAAGGTGGCGGTTCCACCATTTTTTTCATAGCTCGCTGAAAAGTTGAGGTTTTACATTAGTAGTACCAGAACAGAAGATATTAAGGAGGCAGCAAAACCAAACAAAATAGCTTTGGTCTATATATAGAACTTATTCTGGTGAACCCATGTAAAATATTAGTTGTATTTTATTGCAAAGTACATAATAAAACCAAGTTCCAAACATATGACCATGTACCATCGCTAATGTATTGTCTATTTCTTCACATTGTATTGAGGGCTAAGGATAAAGAGACGAAGTTTATAATATGGTAAGCATAGTATGACATCATTCATATCACAAAACAACTGAGAACAGACAAACATGCAATTGTAATGTTGTGTGGGCAAGTCCAGCACGAAACTAGATTATGGGTCAAGATCAAAGGAACATCACTCCTCTCTTTTAAACCTTGTAAGGTGCAATGAGACGCTAAGACAATTGTGTATAAAATTGAAAAGAGTAATATACATTGGCTGCAAACCATGCAGTTCAAGGCACAAGTCAGAGTAAGTAGTAGTTAAAAGGCATGAGGATTAAGGACTTATAACAACAGCTTTGACTGGTGTAGTCATGCCCTTCTTCTTGCTGGTGTGACAGTCCTTGAAGATTTCCACAGCATTTGGTTCAGGTACTTTTTGGTCCTTGCGGGCTTTCCTCTGCATTTCAAACAAGTCAATATAGATCTGATAATATGGTACAGCGAAAAGAGTGAAACAGCAACTAATTACAAGTGCCTCGCAGTGTGCAATATAGCTACGAGATCCTGTCGTCTGTTGGAATTTCACTTTCGTACGGTTGGCCTTGTTCTTTGAATAGTTCACCTACAAGAAGATAGATTTGTGTGGCACATGCGTAAATAGGACTTCAACATGTGATCTGATCACATATATATAATGTACATGATACTTCGGATCAGACCAGTGTTTAACATGGCCCCTCCAATCTTCATCCGATATATTTTCCACTAGAGATGTTTGGGAAAGTTCACCGTTAGCCTTGCCTTCAAAGTGAGTTTTCCTCAAGTTATACCGATCATGTCGCAGAGCAGACTTGAAAACATGGGTGCAAGCTTGTCTGGTTGCATCGTCTTGGCTATCCAACTTGAACCTCATCTGTTGAAAATTATGGGAGTCTCATTATCAACAACCTAGAAAGTATGGGACAAAGCAAGATGATATTACTAGTTTCCATACATAACCATACTTACAGATAAATGGTCGAGGAAGGTGTTGAACTGGGTTTCGTCTTTGTCATTCCTGTACTGAATCCATGTTAGGAGGATACGTACATGACACCTAACGGCAACCGCTGCCTCTGATACTAACTTGGCAAACTCTGTAGCATCACGTGCCCTTTTTAAACCTGCCTCAAAACAGATTTCCATTCCTCCTCCTCTAGATTTATTTAACCTATCGAGCATTATCCCTGATGTTTGTTTCCTCTTGCGCCTTGGTGCTAGTCCAACAACGAACATAGGAAGTGTTAGTGTACATAAAACTGTGAGGCTACATATAAAGAAGCATGCAACCGTAACTTGACTCGAGCAACTACCTTCTTGCTGTTGAAGCTCACAAGGTTCATCTGATATTGCCAACTCGTCTTGTGTCAAGAGTGCTTGGGAAGTAGTGTCAGCTGGCAAGGGAGCTTGGGAACGTGCTGCTAGCTCAGTTGACGCACCAGTAAGTCGTGCAGCTGGTAGTACTGTGGTAGGTGTTGCAAGAACTAGGGTTGTCTCTGCTTGTTTGGTGGCAGCTATTTGTTTCTGTTTGGCTTTTTTTGCAGCTCGTGTAGCATGGGATGCCATGTTTGTAGAATTTTCCGCTGGACTTTGACCTTCTATTGCACCATCAGTACCAGTAGAATCTGCAGGATTCATCCGCTTCTCATTCCCTGCAATTCTGTGTTTCTTCCTCTTTCTCTGTGCCATGTTAAGTCAAGCCGACAACAAAAACCAATAATAATTTAGTTCTTCAGAACAAATTGATGTGTGATGCAGACGAACTGAACTTTGATGTTAGACAACCACATGATAGGAGGATGTAATATGTATGAAAAATAGGACGGAAGAGATAACCAGAACTATGATGTGTAAACTAAGAAGAAGACATTTCACCAAATTAGAAGCAATGCAATGGAAGGTAGACACCATATGAAAGATGCTACAAATATCGCTCTGCAAAGTTAACATTGTCTCATCATAAATGGCGTTTAAACAAATGTGAAGCAGTACAAGAAATAAATCATATACAAGATGCAAACAACATCACACTACCATGTTAGAGGTCTCTCGTCATTAGTGCCATTGCATATTCACAGCATTGCATATTCACATCTTATGATGTGTAAACTAAGGAGAAGGCATTTCAACAAATTAGAAGCAATGAAAGCTAGACACCATATGAAAGATGCAACGAATATCACTCTACCAAGTTAAAACTGTCTCGTCATAAGTGTCATTTCAACAAATTAGTACTACAAGCTATAAAAGAATGCGAGATGTAACCTATATCACACTCCGAAGTCAAACGTGTGTTATGATAAGTGATTGTTGCAGGTTACACAACAGTAGTAATTTGATGTAAGAACATGGTGTGATAGACAGATATTGTATGTTCTAGAAACAGGAACACATGTCTTATTCAAGTATAATGTGTAAAGTAAGCAGATGGAATTCAACAAAATTAGAAGCAATACAAGATAGACATCACACATAACATGCAACCACATATAACAGTGCCAAGTTAGAGGGAGCACCGGTGATGGTGCACTAGGGGAAACATGCTCATCATAAACACAACTTTGTTGAGTGTCTATGCATGTGTTGTCTTGGAAATCATCTTGGGGTGTGGAGGAGTAGAAACTGTAGAGGCCCTCCGTTCGGAAGGAGCACCTTTATCCGCTGCCTTGCTAACTTCCTTCCGCTTTATTGATTTTGAATTTTCAAGTAAAACCGACAAGAAAAAGCAATAAAATTCTCTCTTCGGAACTCATTCATGCATGATACTGAAAATCACTACTTTGATGTAAGGCAAACACATGATACCAGGATGGAATATGTACGAAAAACAGGACGGCATGGCATGTTCACAACTGTTTGTGTAAACTAAGCAGAAACCATTCCAACAAATAAGAAGCAATGCAAGCTAGACACCACATGAAAGATGCAACCAATATGACTCTGCCAAGTTAAAAGCGTCCCATCATAAATGAAATTTCAACAAATTAGAAGCAGCGCATGCTATAAATCATATGAAAGATGCAACTAATATCGCACTGCATATACTAAAGGTGTCTTGTCATATTGATTGATGCGGGATACAAAAAAACAATAGTTTTATGTAAGGACATATGCTTCATAGACAGATGTACTATGTACTAAATACAGGGAGGCATGTCACATTAACATGTATAATGTATAAGCTAAGCAGACTAGCACATACATTTTAACCAGATTGGAAGAATTACAATCTAGACACCATATGCAACATGCAACCACATATCACGCTCCCAAGTTAGAGCAAGCACCTGCGATGCTAGTGTAGGGGAAATGCTATAATCAACTATAGAGCTACGTTCACTATCTTCATCTAGCATTTATGTTTCTTGAGAATCATGTCGGGAGGCTGACGCTGCATTCTTTAAATGAGTAGTAGTCCCCTTGCCTGCCTGTCTCATCATAAGTGATAGATGAGGGATACACAAGAACATTAGTTTGATGTAAGAACATGGTTAATACACAGATGTACTAGTATGTACCAAAAACAGAAAGGCATGTCATATTCAAAGGTATAATGTGTAAGCTAAGCAGATGCAATTTAACCAAATTGGAAGCAATACAAGCTAGACATCCGGCTGGAGTGGTGAGCATGATCATCTAGGACCTGAGAGCCTGGTGGGAGGCGGGCTGCTTCACCACCATTGCGGCTTTTTAGTTGGCTTCCAGGTGATGCCTCTCTTTGCTGGGCTTGTCACTGGCTCGGCCAGTGCCCTGCTAGCTATTTGTCTTCTGGTGCTCACGAGATGGTGGTTTATGTAAAAAATATCTTTCCTTATCTTCATAAAGACCGACTTCGGCCTTTCGAATACAAGCTAGACACGATATGGAACATGCAACCACATATGACACCGTGAAGTTAAAGCAAGCACCTGGGATGGTGGTTCATGGCGAGAGAGATCATCAACTCCAGAGCTACGTTCCCCGTCTCCATTTGCTGACACTACACCCTTTGAAGTCTTGAAACGTGTCTAGCTTAGCCGCGTACCATGCTGGAGCGACTTCTCTCTTATGTTTTGTGCTTCTGTCAAGGCAGGGTCTGAAATACCCTTGCATAAAAACACAATAGTGAGAGTATGGGTGAAGTGTGTGCAGAACTAGTGCACTGTAAAAGTAGCAGATAGCAGGTGGCTGAAAAATAAATGACAGGAGACATATGATAGCTCTACAACATTGCATGGCAAACAAAATTACATTCTACTCTGTATGATTTTGTAATAAATGAGCACAGGAAATGCCGGTACTCCTCCAGCACACCACCACATGTGGTCATATCTAAGATAATAGTCGACTGAAAATAAATAGGTCAGTCGATTGTTTTAATGAATCGTCCGATCTATAAGGAACGGGCAGATGGCCTTCGTCTACCTCCCGCCAGTCACTGTTGACGATCTTTCTCGAACCGCCAGCGATCACCGGCCCAGACCCCTGCCTCCGCCGCCTCGCCCTCCCCTCGACCTCACACCACCGACATGCTTGGCAGCGCCCCCAGGCCATCCCTTTAATCCTGGCCGACCTCCAGATCGGGCGCTAGTAGCTCTAGGCTGCACACGCCCCTAAGATAAACACCAAGGCGCTGCTTCCCCGGTGTAATAGGCGTACTAGCGCCTGTTACGCCGGGGAATGCTTCTGTCAATTGGGAATCAATTGGCCAGAAATTGAAATTCAGGGGGGCGATGGACCTCTAGCTAAGGTGAAATAGTATATGAGGAGAAACCGTGTGCATCGCGAGTTACTAGGAACATCTAGTATCAAGAAGAAGCGGTCAACTAGTGTCTTCTGTGGGATGAATACCGTGCAAGCAGAGACGTAAGATTTGCATGAATAAGGGAAGAGGAGTACCATTTTCGGTTGCCGGTGTGGTCACCTCCACATGTCAC
Source organism: Triticum dicoccoides (assembly GCF_002162155.2). Classification (NCBI taxonomy): domain Eukaryota; kingdom Viridiplantae; phylum Streptophyta; class Magnoliopsida; order Poales; family Poaceae; genus Triticum; species Triticum dicoccoides. The sequence continues at coordinate 82,121,304 of NC_041385.1, forward strand.
GCCGATCTTCTTCTTTTTACCGGGGAAATCGATGTTCTGGAGGGTGTAGGCCTGGACAAACCCATGGCCAAATTGTTGACTGTGTTGCCGTGGCCGTATGTCGGCGGAGGGGAAGCAGATCCGAGGCGGCGAAGGACGGCGTAGCAGGAACAACTTCGGTGCGGTGGAGGGTGGCGAAGTTGGAGCAGCAGCGGTGAGGCGCAGGACGACATGGTTGAACTGGCTCGGGTACGGACAGCTCGGCCTCGGCTTCAACTACTAGCCGTGGAGGGCAATCTGGTTGAGGTTGCGGTGGACAACGAAGTCGGGGTATCGGCTCCGGCGTGATGGAGGAGGGTGGCAGTTGATGGGTGGGATGGGGTGGTGGATGGAGGACGCCGGGGTTTTGCGACTGGTGCAGAGGTAGTTTTGGCGCCCATGGAGTACGAATGGGGAATCAAACAGGTGGGGGGGGGGAACATGTTTCGGTCTGGGACGCTCTTGTTTTTGGCTTTTTTGAACAGAAGATGGGACGCGCTTGTTTGAAATTTGGGAAAAGTACAAACTTTGCCCCCCTCTTAAATTTTGGACCTACTGCGGGTCGGGGGTAGGATGGTAATCCCAGGTGTCCCAAATAGTGGGCAGGAGCAATTTCGGCCGCGCGCAGGTGTGCTTAGGCGGCCATTGTGTATGAATGTTTTTCGGAGGCGGCTGCGTGGCGTCTAGATGAAGCTACAAACCTACCCCGGTTTATACGGATGCTGCTTCGGTGCCTTAAGGCACCAAAGCATAGTCCGGTTTAGACCTTTGGATGTCGGGCCAGTAGGTTTCACGGGTCAGAGTTATTAGAAAAGTAATTTCCTTTTATTACCAAACATTGGTCTCACGCGGTTTCGGGCGAGTAGAGGCTTTTTTGGCGCTTCGTTC
>NC_041385.1:82122746-82140307 GCF_002162155.2 Triticum dicoccoides
ATGGTAATCCCAGGTGTCCCAAATAGTGGGCAGGAGCAATTTCGGCCGCGCGCAGGTGTGCTTAGGCGGCCATTGTGTATGAATGTTTTTCGGAGGCGGCTGCGTGGCGTCTAGATGAAGCTACAAACCTACCCCGGTTTATACGGATGCTGCTTCGGTGCCTTAAAGGCACCTGCCTTTGGGTCACTGACATGTGGGCTAGCCACCCGTTGGGCCCACATGTCATGGACACAAAGGTAGGTGCCTTAAGGCACCAAAGCATAGTCCGGTTTAGACCTTTGGATGTCGGGCCAGTAGGTTTCACGGGTCAGAGTTATTAGAAAAGTAATTTCCTTTTATTACCAAACATTGGTCTCACGCGGTTTCGGGCGAGTAGAGGCTTTTTTGGCGCTTCGTTCGAAATTTTGAAACACAAGCATTCACGTTTAGAGTACTCTTGAACTATGAGGATTGACCTAAATAGACAACGTTATATTTGACCTTGTATGTTTGAAAACCTCATTAAATTATCCGCTTCTTTTTGAAATTTTGACACTTGAAAATCCTATAACTACGATTATTTTGGAATGGAGGAGCTAAATTTGAATCTATTTTGTACACGACTATATATGCTATTATGTACAAAAGCAGAGCAAAGATTGGTGCCCCCATAATTTAGGTATGGTTTACAAATGCCATGATATCAAATTCAAATAATTGAATGGACTTCATGTTGAATTTGATTTTTTTAAACCACCTTAAGTTGAATTCAAATGTATGCTAGTTCATAGGTAGCTATTTATAATGTTCATTGTGTAACTTTCGTATGTATAATGTGCTTTACACACACAACATGAACTATACTTACGTTTATATTCGATCGCTAAAGCGATGCATTGTCTGGAGTTCAAAATACTAACTATGTGGATCAATTGTGTCGAATAATAACATAGACATGCTCAAATTCAATAGAATCTAGATGTCTGATGGATCAATGGCCGCTCCTTACGCGAATTGCAAATATCATGATCCCATCCTAATATTTGGATACAATTTATATCTTTAATCAATGTGTACAACAGTCTTTTACGTGTAGTTTCACTCTCCATCGGTGGTCTCTCACACATGCTCACACACTCTCTCCCGAGGTGTCTTTCTCGCACACATGCTCTAGATATAACCCTCCCTCCCTCTCGTAACCATTTACAACTGTTTTCACTAACCTTTATCACAAGCACTCTTCCTCTCGCAAACATACACATGCACAATCCCCATTGACCCTTTCTATATACATGGACCTGCCTACGTGTCTCATGTACGCACATTATCTTTAGGCCTGTCTCTCACGCATTGTCTCACACCTCTCATCCTAATCGACGAGTATGATTCTAGCAGAGCATTCTGTAGGATGCCCCTTAAAGTTAGGTTGGATGAATAGTAATACCAGAGATAAAGGGGTTACCTTAGTCCGAGAACCTAGGGTTACAAATCCTAGCCGGCTTTGTCAGTGGACACATAGTCCTTCAAAATTCTGATATCTTTGTCTTATACGACTAGTCATCCATGGGTCTTCCTAAATGCGTCACGGGCCGACCAATGTAGCGTAGGACAGAACCGAACGAAGGGCCTCACCTCGACTCATTGGACCTCACGCGGTGACACACCCTCTGCCCCCACGTCTCATTATCTTCACACACCCACACATACCAACACAAACACCACACACACACAAAATTTCTCCTGGTGCCTCTCTTCCCTCCCCCCTTGCATATACACACTCAAGTGAATGGAATCTCTCGTTGTGACGTCATATTCGTCTCTCTCTCTCTCTCTAGACCACTCTCATTTCTCGTGCTATCTCTCCCACGCCCCCCCGTCGGCCCCTCTATCCATGCCTCTCTCAAATACATAATACACACACATACCTCTCTAGGCCCCGCCAAATGCATCAACTACACATTCACACATGTTACATCACGGTACCCCATTGATCTAAAAAGACCTCTCTTCACGTTTATTTCGCATACAACATTCCTTTAAATTAAAGTGTGGCCAAAAAATTATTTTATAGTTTCTACATATATACAACATTACAAAGTTATATGGAGGAGTACGAACGCTAATTTGCATTGCATGGTGCCCACAATGATATTTATTCCGCACTGTGAATTTGTATATTTTTATACTATATACAAAGTTAGTCATAATAAAGAGAAATGAAGAGCATCTCTCTCTCCATTGCATACCCCCCTGTACGCCCCTTTCACGTATGCACACAAAACTATCTCCAGGTCCTCTAAAAGTAAGCCCCCAGAAAATTCGCGCATGTTTCATCTTTCTCTCGCGATATATGCAATGTCGATCATTGTATTTGAAGCGAAAGCACGATACGTACATTGGACTTCAGAATCCACTCATTACGGTCACCATTTACATTTAGTGGTTATTATACAGTCACGGGCTCACCGTACAACTTTGTATTTGCTCATGACATGACTAGTTGACCAGTTAAACGCTCCACGTGGCACCTCTAGTGTTGCATCACATTATCTCACTACCATCATGCCCACCTGTCGACTTGTATCTACTCTACATCTACACTCCTATAAAATACATAAAATACACTCTTATAAAAAATAGAGTTGGTAATGATGGTGTGCCTGCCATCCTGCAATATAGGCCGTCCAATTTATATCTGACGGATAGGAAAGAAACTATGGCAATTTTGCAAAAAGGAACCCACACACCTCTCCACATTTGCAAATAAGGCCTTCCCTCATTCATCCTTTTCTCTCACAAGATAAACTAGTCATACGAATGCATCTTGATGTTACGTGCATCGCACGGGCATCTTGCTAGTAAGAATGAAAACAAACGACAAAAAAAATATTTGGACGGTGGTTCGAAGTCATGACCGCGGGCACAGCGGACAAGGTGGCCTTGTATTGGTATGATGAGCCGTCTATTTTAACACACAGGAGCTGGTGTGGTGATTATACACACACGCACGCATGCACACGAACTGCATCCACGCAACACTCCCACAAACACATGCACCCACGCATGCACGCAACACTCACACGTACACACGCAGCCACGCACGCAACACTCACACGCACACACGCACTCATGCATGCATACACCAATACACCACACGACAAACACACACTCTCACGCTCAAGTGCTCAACCTACACGTGCATGCGCACACATCAGGCCCTGACAAACACATACACAACCAGGTGATTCCCGCGCATGGGTTGGAGTCTTGTCGCGCCTGTGTAAATTTGTGTTTATCTGACCTTTTCCCTATGAGAAATGATAGGTGGGACCCACAAGGAACATGGTCAATTTAACTAGTCAGCATGGCGCCACGCAGACTATTTGGCCGGTCAACAGAGTGCAATCTGATGTTGAACCGTGAGCAAGTGACCGTATAATCACCGCAAAATGTATACAGTGACCGTAATCATCTTATTCTGAAGTTCGGTGACCGTATTACGCTTTTCTCTCTATAGGCCCTCCAAAACTACATCTCTACACATTCTCGCATGTTACATCTAACAACTATGCAATACAGCACTACTACTACACCGTAACACAATAAATCATATGTGTTTTTAGTTTTACTAGATATCATATTGTTACTTATAAGTATTCAGTTTGCATACATTAAAATTGCCTTTGAAATGTATGGCTAGTATCATCTACTGCGCGGGAAAAATCTCGCCCTTTCCTGTTTAATCGGGTTTGTATCGATGGATCGTGCGAAACAGCAAAACTATAGTACTATACAGTACAAGTGACAGTTCACTGGGCTGTCGTGTCGTGTACTCCTTCATCGTAAGAGTGGAGCGCTTGTCGGTGTCAAAACTGGTGGATCTCAGGTAGGGGGTCCCGATCTGTGCGTCTTAGGCTGATGGTAACAGGAAGCAAGGGACACAATGTTTACCTAGGTTCGGGCCCTCTCGATGGAGGTAAAACCCTACTTCCTGCTTGATTAATATTGAAGATATGTGGAATACAAGAGTAGATATACCACGAGATCGTAGAGGCTAAACCCTAAGAGCTAGCCTATGATGGTATGATTGTAAATGTGATCGGCCTTCTAAGGACCATCCTCTCCGGTTTATATAGACACCGGAGAGCTAGGGTTTACATGGAGTCAGTTACAAGGAAGGAAACATAATATCCGGATCGCCAAGCTTGTCTTCCACGCAAAGGAGAGTCCTATCCGGACATGAGCCGAAGTCTTCAGTCTTGTATCTTGACGCTTCTATAGTCTGGCTGTACGGATACCCCCTTATCCAGGACTCCCTCAGTAGCCCCTGAACCAGGCTTCGATGACGACGAGTCCAGCGGGCAGTCTTGTCTTTGGCATTGCAAGGCGGGTTCCTCCTCCGAATACTCCAAGATGATTATCGAACACGTAGGCCGTGTCCGGCTCTGCAAGATGATCTTCACATACCCTAGCATAAATCCATTATGCTGGCAATTTTTGCACGTCGTGCCCTTGTATCGTGGCCTGGTCCAACACGAACCGGCGTCTCCTACTCCACCTCGACTCGCGTCGCGAGGCAGTTTTATTGGCACGTCCTGCCAAAGCAGAGATCGTGTCCCCCTTAATACGGGCTCTTTTATCAATATGGGCATATGTGACCCCATGGCGACCGTTGGTATGATTTCGTGTATTTTTAGATAAGTCTCAAGCGGTCATGCTGAGGACTCTTCGTATTCATCCCTTTTATAAAGGGGTCAAGGCCTACGCCTTTTTACCACCTCTCCTACTCCTCCTTGATCCTCGAGCTCCAGCGCTCAAAACCCAAGCTCCAGAACCCCAGATCCTCCAACATGTCCGGATCCGACGCAACAGGCCGGTGGGTGGCCTCCTCGATTCAAAAGGAGGACATTGCGAAGCTTAGGGAGGTCGGATACCTGACCGCCGATATCCAGCACATGCTTTCTACTCCGAGGCAAGTTATCCCCACGCCGGAGCCCAACGAGAGCGTCGTGTTTATCCCTCACTTCCTACGAAGCCTAGGCCTCACCCTCGACCCCTTCGTGAGGGGGCTCATGTTCTACTATGGGTTGGATTTCCATGATCTGGCTCCAGACGCCATCCTCCACATCTCGTCCTTCATTATCGTGTGCGAGGCCTTTCTCCATGTCAACCCACACTTCGGCTTATGGCTGAAGACCTTTAATGTGAAGCCGAAGATGATCGAGGGGCGACATGCGGAGTGCGGAGGAGCTATAATAAGCAGAAACGTTGATGCCCCATGGCCAGAGGGTTCTTTTCCGAAAGTATCCGACGTATGGCAACGGAGATGGTTCTATGTCATTGCTCCCAGAGGCACAAAGTGGCTAGCTGCCCCCGAGTTCCGCTCAGGCCCTTCATCACAGTTGGCGTCTTGGACCGATGTGGGACGGAACTATGGGCCTACTGGAGATGTACCAGAACTGCAGAATCGCATCCGGGAGCTTATTGAGAGGGACATAAATCTTGTCAACATAATGCAAGTGATGCTAATCCGGCGGATGTTGCCGTGCAAACGCCGGCCTCTCCGGATGTGGGAATTTAATCCGGAGGGTCCGCGGACTATTAAGCACTTCTTCGGCCTGAAGCTCGAAGGAATGTGTAAATTATTCTTCGGACCTCAAGTAAAGTGTCCGGACACCACCGAGGATGCGGGCCTAAGCTGCAATCGCCTAGATGCCCAAGTAAGCAACCTCAAAGCTGGACACTTTGTTTATATTTATCATAACCATTATTCTGAAAACCCTGTCGTGGCCAAGAATGGCTTAACAAGGCGGAGAGAATCAGGTGTCCGGCGCCACTTCCTGAAGGCTCGCCTGGTCCCAATATTGCAAAGATGCTGGGCCGGGCGCTCAGCAAAATCCCTTCAGGGAAAGGCAAAGGAAAGGGCAGTGAAGCCGAACTTCACACGCTACGCATCCAGACCGGGGGAATCGCTACCCATCCTATGGAGGATAGCAGGAAAGGGGAGGCCAAAGCCTCCTCCCCACGTGGGAAGAAAAGGGCCGCCTTCGAAGACTTGGAGGCGGAGACGCCCAAGCAAGGGAAGAAAACATCACCAGAGGTCTCTGCCGCGACGGGCACCCTCACCGCGCCATGCCCACCAACGAGCCAGCTCTCCACCGAGCCGTAAGTTATTTATTAATTTGAAGGTGTAATGTTACTCCGAGATCCATAACCAGGACATTGTCTTTTGTAGTCCGTCGAGCAGCTCTTCTCAACAGAGTTCGTCTTCGGGGGACCTCCGTCCGGAGATGATGGAGAGTGAGACTCGACCCAAGTCTCCTCCTCATGAAGCGGGCAACACAGAGGTGTCGTCCCGGAGGAGTCTGGATCTGCCGAAGCCGGAGACTAACACGTCAGCCGCCCAGAGCCTAGAGCGTTTGGCTCCTACGGGGGGCGATGAGAAGGGTCCGGCGCAGTTTAGAGTTCGGCCGGACGTACTGACGGGTCGTCTGGAGCGAGCCACACTCTCGGAGGAGCACTGCTCCTTAATGAGCATGGTGCTCACGAAGATTTCACCCGCTGCCAGCGGCTTGAATGAGGCATTTACAAGCCTGCTCAAAGGCTTTGAGGTATGTAGTAAAAAATGCACAACTATTTGGTTATGAAGCACGCGCTAGGTGTGCACCCTATAGATAGTAGCCCCTGAGACTCTGGTTGCCCGCCGTAGGCGGCAAACGGGGGATCATATACTATTGGTTGCACCGTACATGTGCGCAGGTATACAAGGATTCGGCAGCCGACCAGTCTGTTGAAGCTGCCGAACTAAGGAGGCACATCGGATCAATTGATGCCGATATCACGTTGGTAAATAAGCGGCTGGAGGAGTCACAGGGTATGTGCTCGGCTTCCTTTATTATGATGTATAGGGAAATGTAAGAGGGGCAGAATATTAATGCCATGTGGTTGCACTACAGATGGTGCTGCTGCCATGGAGGCCCTAAGGGCGGAACTTGCTCAAGCCAAGGAACAAGCTCGGGCTAGCAATGCGGCTGCCCTAAAGGCGGCCGAAGAATTGAGAGCCGAACAAGATGCTCATCGCCGAAGCGAAGAAAAGATAGCCGAAATGGCTGGGGAGTTAAAGAATGCCACCGACAGGTACGCACTCCTCGAAAAGGAGAGTAAGGCTAGTTCGGCCGAGCTGGACAAGGCACTTAATGCTGCCAAGGAGATGCGGACCGAGATCCGCAGTATGCGGGAAGAGCTCCAACAAGCCTACAAAATCGTGGCTGGGGGCTCATACTTGCTGCGGACGAAGTTCTTGGATCCGAAGTATGCTCCCCTGGTGGGGCGCTTGAGTCCTGTAGACGCATATGTGGACTTGGCGAATAGTACAGCTGACGCTGTCAAGTTCTTCGAGGGTCAAGGCGATGAAGAAGTGGAGAAGCTTTTCTGGTCGCAGTTCAATGCTCCCACTCGCCCGCTGGCACTGGATGAGAAGGTGGCTGCTATGGCGGAGCTCCACAGGCTGTCTGGGCTGGCAATGCGGTCTGTAATAGACCATCTTTGGCCGAAGGGGCCTAAGCTGGACAACTATTTTGGTTTGGTGCAGCAGTTCCTTGGAGCCGTGTCTCAGATTGATGCCATGATGAGGTCGGCGTGCATAGAGGGTGCGCGGATGGCACTGGCCCGCGTTAAAGCCTATTGGACGGATATGGAGGCCACTGTAATAGTGACCCAGGATCCGGCGGGAGGCCAATATCCGGCCGAGCACTACTTGGCGCAAGTCATGGAAGGTGCCTGCCTAATAGAGGCATAGTGCTCGAAGAATGTTTCATTCGAGTGATAAGTCGAATCATTGTAGAGAACAATGTTTAGTTTAATTATGAGGCTATGTTTATACTTTTGCCCGGAAGTATGAATGTCCCCCCTGTGCGGCCGTTCTTATATGTATAAGTAGTCCGAAAGATAGCAGTCGTTGGCTTCAGCCCCCATGCATGTAATGTGGGGGTGTTCGCAAAAAATATGCTTAATCACACTTGATCCAACGTCTTGGTCCATGAAGGAGGTGATCGCACGTCGAACTAGGCAACCGGACTATATAGCTGTAACACTTTCACTTAGCCATGGGAATATAATGGTGGGGCTACTATGTAGCCCCTGGTACTTACACGTGCATCCGAATACGGGGGTGTGTGTACATGGCCGGGAAACGGCCCTTTGTGAAGGAGGAGGAATCTTTAGGGATTCCGGTGAGTCTTCGAGTGGTTAAACAGTCTCTCGCTGTATCATGACGGTTAGTTTTCGGCTTTCTCTACTGAGGCGCTCATCCAGAATAACCAGGGCACAATCGCAGTAGTTCTCCTTTGGCCTGCCTTAGTCGGATGATAGTGGAACCTAAGGTGGCAAACCCAGGAGCCGGGCAAACCCAACATTTGACCAAAGACATGATTCGGAGCTGATGCATATACGGCCAAACTCGTGACGCCGAATATTCCTAAGGGTATTCGGTCTTTTGTAAAAGAAGATAGGCTGACAAGAGCCTATTGTAAGCCCTTTATTCCTAGGTACGTGCAATTTAGTTTACCGTGGCCAAATGCCAAAAACGGCAGTATCCTCTGTGGGTATAGAACCCATGGGATGGTTTAAACAACAAGAGGCAGTAGAAAAGGTTTACACAGGGGCTTAATCTAAAAAGAAACCTGTTGCACGGGGCCCTGCTGCACGTCTGCGCCTTTGTCTCCATTGTGCCGTATCCTAGAAGGGTATCGCGCGAACGTTGTCTGTAAAAAAAACTCCTAGGAGGGTGCAACGTGAGTATGCGATTAGTAATGAAAGTGTAAGCTGTTGGCCTGCCAATAAGGTCGAGCCGAGCGTGGGGCTGTATTAAATATAGACAGCCCCTAGTTTCCATTATGGGATTACATATACGGTGCCCTGTTTGAATTTTACCTGGGCTACCGGACTCGTCTAACCGTGTCTGTGGTCGTAATGACCAATCATATTTTCTAATACTGGAGGTCGCTTATTGTCCGGCCGCCAGGGCCGTCACGTATTCCTCTGCGCGTGAAGGGCGCTCTATGATTCTGCTGACGGTGATGATGCCACGAGGACCGGGCATCTTGATTGTAAGGTGGGCATAGTGTGGCAATGCGTTGAAGCGGGCGAAGGTCGTTCTTCCCAGCAATGCATGATAGCTGCTTCTGAAGGGTGCGACAGTGAAGAGCAGCTCTTCGATTCTGGAGTTGCCTGGGGAGCCGAATGTTACTTCTAGCATGACGGAGCCCCTGGCGCAGGCTGCAACGCCTGGTATCACCCCTTCAAAAGTGGTGTTGCATTGTTTAATTCTGGATGGGTCTATCCCCATTCGGCGGACAGTGTCCGTAGATTATTGGGTCAAGCACCAACGCCTGTGATCCTCCTCGCCAAATTGTGGTTCGGCCGTCCATGTGATCGAAAGAGATCGGACGAGACATCCAGTAGTGAGACGTAGGTACGCCGGGCTCTACATCGTGCGCTTCTATGGGCGCGCGTTCATGCCTTCTCGTGGATGTGTGAGTCGCGTGGATCATGTTTACTGTTTTAATCTCTGGTGGGAATTTTTTCTGTCCCCCAATGTTTGGCTGGTGAGGTTCATCCTCATCTTCGCTTGGTGTGTCCCTCCCCTTGTGTTCGGCATTTAATTTGCTGGCCTGCTTGAAGACCCAGCACTTTCTATGGGTGTGGTTCGCAGGTTTCTCCGGGGTGCCATGAATTTGGCATAGTCTGTCTAGGACTCTGTTCAGACCAGACGGTCCATCTTTACTGCCTTTGAATGGCTTCTTTTGCTGATCAGGTCGGGAGCCCCTGAATCCGGTGTTGACCGTCGTGTTGTCCGGGCTCTCTTCCTTGTTTTGGCGTTTGTTTTTATTACGCCGTGGCTTCCCGTTGCCATCCCTTATTTCGGATGTGCTGGGGTCGCTGGTGCCTTTACGGGCCAGCTAGCTATCCTCACCCGCGCAAAAGCGGGTCATAAGGCTTGTTAAGGCTGCCATTGTCCTTGCATTTCTTGGCCGAGGTGTCGGGCGAGCCATTCGTCACGGATGCTGTGTTTGAAAGCCGCTAAGGCTTCGGCGTCCGGACAGTCGACAATTTGATTCTTCTTAGTGAGGAATCTGTTCCAAAGCTTGCGGGCGGACTCTCTGGGTTGTTGGATTATGTGACTTAGATCGTCTGCATCCGGAGGCCGGACATAAGTCCCTTGGAAGTTGGCCTTGAAAGCGTCTTCGAGTTCCTCCCAACTCCCAATTGAGTTTTCGGGGAGGCTTTTCAACCAGTGTCGAGCTGGTCCCTTCAACTTGAGGGGAAGGTATTTGATGGTGTGGAGGTCATCCCCACGAGCCTTGTGAATATGCAGGATAAAATCCTCGATCCAGACCCCTGGGTCTGTCATGCCGTCGTATGCCTCTATGTTCACAGGTTTAAAGCCTTGTGGGAATTCATGGTCCAGTACTTCTTCGGTGAAGCACAGGGGGTGAGCAGCCCCTCTTTATCTGGGCGCATTGTGGCATGTAGTCGACTGTTGTTGTGTCCGGGGTTGATTCCGAACTGGTATCTGGCTTGTATGAGCATTTGGGTGACCAAAGTCCTTCGCTGGGGTGGGTCTTCTAGATCCATATATGGACCTGGCTGCACCGGCCTTTTTCCGGATGCTCGCGTGGATCGTGCGCAGTGTCCGCAGCCGCTCTGTTATGGTTGTGAAGCGGTACGTCTGGTTTCTTGGTCGAATTTTCTTTTGGTGGAACGTCCGCGTCGTCGAATGCTGGCAGTAGCTTGCGCTTTGGATAGCTTTTCGTATGGCGGTCATCGCCATATCTTTCTTCAGTGTCTAGCACTTTATTCCATCTTCGGCTGAGCTTTTCCTATGCGGCTTTGAGCTGTTGCTTCTGCGTTTTTAGACTTCTTGTGGTGGCCATAAGCTTTCTGTGGAGGTTGTCTTGTTCCACTTGTTCGTCCGGGATGATGAATGCATCGTCGTCCGGACTGTCTTCCTGTTCTGGGGCGGCATCATGAGCTCGTCCCTCCGGATCATTGTGGTCGGGTATTTGCTCCAAACTTGATTTGGCGTGACCTGGCTCGTCCTGCTCCATCGCTAGGTCCGTGTGGTCATTATTGCTTTCGGAGTTTGTGGGTATATCAACCCTTCTTGCGCTCTTGTCGCTATTTTTGCCATTGCTGGACTTTGAGCGGCCTCTGCGCCACCTTTTTGGCTTATGCCCCGGCGTTTTATCATCTGAATTATCACTGTCGTCCTTATTGGGCGTATCTACCATGTATATATCGTGTGACAAGGTAGTAGTCTCGCACCCCAGGGATTCTGGAGCTTCTCTTGCATTGTCGTCCATACCGTCGATGTCTTCGGAGTCGAAGTCATGCACGCCAGTTAAATCTTCAATCGTGGCAATGAAGTGGGTGGTGGGTGGGCATCGAATTCCTTCGTCGCCTGCTTCCCACTTGGGCCGGACATAGTTCGGCCCAGAGCCTCCTGACAAAGAGAGAGACCTTACTAAGTTCAGCATGTTGCCAAAGGGCGAGTGCTAAAAGGTGTCCACAATTGTAAACTCCATTACCGAAGCCCAACCTTGCTCGGCTGGCTCAAGAGCGAGCGGACTAGGACCAACAGCCGGATATGAGACCTCCGTCGAAGATCAAGTCTCCGCGGATATCTGCCGTGTAGTTCAAGTTTCCGAACCTGATCTGGTGGCCAGAGGTGAAGCTATCGATCTGTTCCAACTGGCCAAGCGAATTGGCCCGCAGTGCGAAGCCGCCGGACACAAAGATCTGTCCGGGGAGAAAAGTCTCACCCTGGACCGTGTCGTTGACGATGGAAGACGCCATCAAGCCTCGAAGCGACGACACAGAGGAACTCTCAATGAAAGCACCAATGTCGGTGTCAAAACTGGCGGATCTCGGGTAGGGGGTCCCAATCTGTGCGTCTTAGGCTGATGGTAACAGGAAGCAAGGGACACAATGTTTACCCCGGTTCGGGCCCTCTCGATGGAGGTAAAACCCTACTTCCTGCTTGATTAATATTGAAGATATGTGGAATACAAGAGTAGATCTACCACGAGATCGTAGAGGCTAAACCCTAAGAGCTAGCCTATGATGGTATGATTGTAAATGTGATCGGCCTTCTAAGGACCATCCTCTCCGGTTTATATAGACAACAGAGAGCTAGGGTTTACATGGAGTCGGTTACAAGGAAGGAAACATAATATCTGGATCGCCAAGCTTGTCTTCCACGCAAAGGAGAGTCCTATCCGGACACGAGCCAAAGTCTTGAGTCTTGTATCTTGACGCTTCTATAGTCCGGATGATGAATATAGTTCGGCTGTCCGGATACCCCCTTATCCAGGACTCCCTCAGCGCTCTCTTTCATAAATCTTCTACTCCCTTTCACCGACATGTGGGACATCAAGCTACCGGGTCCACGTGCCATACCGGATTACAGTGCAAAGCAGCCGGGGTGAAGCACCCCAGTCATGGCGCCGGCGTAGTAATGAGCAATGAGGCGTCAAATCACAAAGCTGCACCTTTCCCGTAGTTAAGTTGGAGGGACGAAGTAATAATGCTAAAAAAATAAGTTGGAGGGACGAAGCAACCATCATTTCACTCGTTGCTGCATCCGCTTCTCCCTCATCATCTTCAACTTAACCACGTGTTGCTTCTGTCGTTGTTCTGCCTCATGTGGGACGCGGATCGGCTTGGTAAAGCACTGACACGTGGGACTGCATGTTAGCAAACCGCCAGGACAACATCCTCTGAAAATAAGAATCCTCCCCCACCATCCGCGCGGCAAAATCACCTCCTTTTTACTAATCTTGATTCTATAATTTTTTAGATCAATATAATTGAGATTTGTATAGATAGCACACAGGAGCAAAACCAAGTGGTACGGTTAAGGGCATCCACAATGTGTAGCCAAATGTGAAAATAGCTTTTGGCATCGTGGGAACCATTGTGGACGGTGTTGCCAAAGCCAAAAAGATGGAACCAAAGCTCCCTGATTGATTGATTGAACGAATAGAAAAATGCAACGTCTCTCCTCTTTCTCCCATGCTTGGACGCATGTAGTACAGTATAGAGCACAAAGTCTACTCCCCTGTCCCTTCTATCACAAATCACAAAGCAGTGAGGCGTCAAATCACAAAAGCACGGACGAAGCAACCATCATTTCACTCTTTGCTGACTCCGCTTCTCCATCGTCTTCTTCGAGAAACCATCTCACCGCACTAAGCTGGATGGATGACGCTATTGTGTACTCCTAGTAGTACTAGTCCTTTGGTTCAACGGACTTCCTGGATGCAAATAAGGCGGTTGTCTCAGCTTGTAGGCAGCACTTGCGAATGACTTACCGTGGTCTCCCTCAATGGTGTTCTTCGTCGAACGCACTTCGCCAAACCACAAAAACAAGATATCATCAACGTCACCGCAATGGGGAAGGAAGTCAAAGATAGTTACTACCTCCATTTTTTTTGTACACAAGGCCAGTATATCAAAATTACAATTTGCAAAGGGCCACTAACACTAATCGAGGCAAAATTGATGGGGTTTGCCACTACTAGCAACCAAGGACATTAATATCCCCTGCATGCATGCGGAAGTGAGAAGGTTTGTTTGCATGGCGCTGCATTAATCAAGCGACGAGGAGTGAGATGGTTAGCTCTTTGGTCTTTGGAGAAAAATATGCATTAATTGACACGAGAAACGAGGATTTGTATCGATTAAATCCCGCGAAGGAAAACCCCGCCTTTCTTTTTTAACACTAGTACTCCTAGTACGTACGTACTTATCCTATTTGGGTCTAGGCCTTGCATTGCCAAACTTCGCCACACATTTTTGCCAAGCTTGCCTATAGTTTTCAAAATGAGAAGGAGGTACACTTGCGCACGGCTGTCGTGGTCTCACCGCACCCTCACATGGTCGCTCCTGCATGCCGCGGTCGCACCGCACCCTCACACAGTCGCTCTTGCACGCTGCAAACCCAACCAAAGGAACACACCCTCACTGACACGTGTTGTCGCATGTGAACAAACCAAAATCAGCCATTATATCGCTGACACATAATTTTCGTTCATAGAATATGTTTATCCAACCGCATGTTGGGGAGTATCCGTACGGCCCGTGCAGTGGTCTGTTGGGGAAGAAGAAGAGGTGAGGAAGAACGAAAGAAGGGTTAGGAGACGTAGGATATTCATCCAACCGCCTGAAATGGTAGACTGACCCAAGTCAGGCGACTTGCATAACAAATATATGTTTTTACACAACAAAAGATCCATAAAAACAAGAACATAAAGGAAAACTATCACTGCTCGCGAAAAGAGACGGACTCGTCGTCTTTGGCTGCCGGCGCGAACTAGCCGTAGCTGCCAACGTGTGTCTCCGCACCGTGGTTGTCCTCGGTCTCCAGCTACTCGTTCAAGCGGAGCGTGCGGGCGCTCTGCACGGACAAGAGCACAGCCCGGTTGAAGTCATGGACGTCCGGTTCCGCCTGCAGGAGGGCCTCGATGGCAGCGGCATCCACACGCTCCGTGTCGAGTCGAGTCTCCGCCGCTTGGTTCAAATCTAGGACGTCCAGTTCCGCCTGCAGGAGAGCGTCGATGAGAGAGGCATCCGCGCGCAATGCGTCGAGTCAAGCCTCTGCCGCCCGGTTCAAGTCTAGGACGTCCGGTTCCACCTGCAGGAGGGCCTCGATGGCAGTGGCATCCGCGCGCTCCACCTCAAGTTGAGCCTCCGCCGCCCGGTTCACATCCACGACATCCGGTTCCGCCTGCAGGAGAGCCTCGATGGCAGCGACATGTGCGCGCTCCGCATCGAGTTGTGCCTCTGCCTCCCGGTCCTCCTTTAGTATCGCCATGTTGAACCGCTGGTCCGCCTGCACCATGGGGGACTCGGACGCCGGCACGAAGTCGACGTCCTTTGTCTCATACCCATCGGGGGCCTTCTGCGCCGTGACCTCCGCTGAACATTGGATCGGCTTCCTCCTCCTCGTAGCTTGGCTCCAGAGAACTCGGGGATTGGCCCGCCGCAAAGGGAGATTGGGAACGGAGGCCTGTGGCACCGACCGTCGCTGCGATTTGTGTGAGGTGCGCCATGGCTTTCCGGCGAACTAGGGATGCTTGATGCGGGCTAGGGGATTGAAAGGTGGGGGAATGGGCTGGAGATTAGGTGTGGTTTTAGGGCAGTGGCTGGCGTAGGCCGACTAACGAAGGTTTTGGTGTGAATAGTGGTTCCGGTGACGACCGATCAATCGGTTTTGACTGTACATCGCTCTTGTAACATTCGCGTTGCAGCCCGGCACGCTGGACCCTCCACGTCGCTCACCGAATGGAATGCGCTTCGTCTTACGTTTTTGCTCGCTTGTGGGTGTTGGAAATATGCCCTAGAGGCAATAATAAAATGGTTATTATTATATTTCCTTGTTCATGATAATTGTCTATTGTTCATGCTATAATTGTATTAATTGGAAACCGTAATACATGTGTGAATACATAGACCACAACATGTACCTAGTGAACCTCTAGTTGACTAGCTCGTTGATCAATAGATGGTTATGGTTTCCTGACCATGGACATTGGATGTCATTTATAACGGGATCACATCATTAGGAGAATGATGAGATGGACAAGACCCAATCCTAAGCATATCACAAGATCGTATAGTTCGTTTGCTAAAGCTTTTCTAATGTCAAGTATCATTTCCTTAGACCATGAGATTGTGCAACTCCCGGATACCGTAGGAATGCTTTGGGCGTACCAAACGTCACAACGTAACTGGGTGGCTCTAAAAGTGCACTACAGGTATCTCCGAAAGTGTTTGTTTGGTTGGCACGAATCGAGACTGGGATTTGTCACTCCGTATGACGGAGAGGTATCTCTAGACCCACTCGGTAATGCATCATCATAATGAGCTCAATGTGACTAAGTAGTTAGTCATGGGATCATGCATTATGAAACGAGTAAAGAGACTTTTTGGTAACAAGATTGAACAAGGTATAGGCATACCGCCGATCGGATCTCGGGCAAGTAACATACCAATGGACAAAGGGAATTGTATACGGGATTGATTGAATCCTCGACATCGTGGTTCATCCGATGAGATCATCGTGGAACATGTGGGAGCCAACATGGGTATCCAGATCCCGCTGTTGGTTATTGGCCGGAGAACGTCTCTGTCATGTCTGCATGGTTCCCGAACCCATAAGGTCTACACACTTAAGGTTCGGTGACGCTAGAGTTGTTATGGGAAATAGTATGTGGTTACCGAAGGTAGTTCGGAGTCTAGATGTGATCCCGAACGTCACGAGGAGTCCCGGAATGGTTCGGCGGTGAAGATCGATATATTGGACAAAGGGTATTGGAGTACGGAAGTGTTCCGGGGGTACCAGGCTATGGCCAGCATGACCGAAAGGTGTTTCAGGAGCCCCGGCAAGTGTTGGAGGGCCTCATGGGCCAAAGGGGAAGGGGCAAACCAGACCACTAAGGGGTGGTGCGCCCCCCACACCCTTTCCCACGTTATTTGGGGAGGTGGGGCACCTCCACCTGGCTTGGGAGGCAATCCTCCACCTGCTTGGCTTAGGGGGCAAGTCTCCCTAGGATTTTCCCTAGGGAGATCCAATCTGCTTGGCCGCTGCCCCCTAGGGGAAACCCTAGGGCGCCTCCCCTCTCCCCTTGCCCCTATATATAGTGGAGGGGTGGGAGGGTAGCCGCACCTCTTCCATGGCGTAGCCCTCTCCCTCCTCCAACACCTCCTCCTCCTCCGTAGTGCTTGGCGAAGCCCTGCTGGAGAACCACGAGCTCCACCACCACCACGCCATCGTGCTGTCAGAGTTCTCCCTCAAATTCTCCTCTCCCCTTGCTAGATCAAGAAGGAGGAGGCGTCCCTGGGCTGTACGTGTGTTGAACACGGAGGCGCCGTCCATTTGGCGCTAGACCGGATCTTCCGCGATTTAAATTGCCGCGAGTAAGACTCCATCAACCGCGTTCTTGTAACGCTTCCGTTTAGTGATCTTCAAGGGTATGAAGATGCTCATCCTCTCCCTCTCTTGTCGCTAGAATCTCCATAGATTGATCTTGGTGATGCCTAGAAAATTTTGAATTTCTGCTAGGTTCCCCAACAGTGGCATCATGAGCTAGGTCTATGCGTAGATTCTATGCATGAGTAGAACACAAAGTAGTTGTGGGCGATGATTTGTTCAATTTGCTTACCGTTACTAGTCTTATCTTGATTCAGTGGCATTGTGAGAGGAAGCGGCCCGGACCGACCTTACACGTACACTTACGTGAGACAGGTTCCACCGACTGACATGCACTTGTTGCATAAAGGTGGCTAGCGGGTGCCAGCCTCTCCCACTTTAGTTGGATCAGATTCGATGAAAAGGGTCCTTATGAAGGGTAAATAGAAATGGGAATATCACCGTTGTGGCTTTTGCGTAGGTAAGAAACGTTCTTGCTAGAAACCCATAGCAGACACGTAAAACATGCAACAACAATTAGAGGACGTCTAACTTGTTTTTGCAGGGTATGCTATGTGATGTGATATGGCCAAAAGGATGTGATGAATTA